>NC_142776.1:38416391-38638891 GCF_988280905.1 Pimephales promelas
CTGGATTGAAAGCTCAGTGCAAGAACAAACAAATCATTAAAACTGATTTGTTAGCTTATTAAACAGTGAAGCTCTATTTAGCATGGAAGGGCGAATGCCTCGCTCGGCAAAGCTCGACAGTGGAGGGAGTTCGGGGTTAGTTTGTGATGTCTGAAAAAAATGAGGACAGCAAACAGAAAATTTGCAGCTGAGAAACAAATGTGGCCCATCGCGGAAGCCATAAAAGGCAACGTGCGTGCGGCATCTGTTTAAATTCACCCCCCCACTAAAAAAAATAAATAAAAGTGTATGTCTTCTTAAAATGCAATGCACAAATGTTTTGCCATTTTGAAAAACAGACAATTGTGCATAAACTAATATACAAAATCACTTCCTAAAAAAATTTGTAAATACTAAAGGAAATCATTTTATTTCCTAAATGTTGTTCATGTCATTTGCGATCATTGAAGGAGTAGTTCACTTTTTAAAAAAAAAAACTTTTGCTGATAATTTACACGCCCCCGTGTCATCCAAGATGTCCGTGTCTTTCTTTCTTCAGTCGAAAAGAAATTAAGGTTTTTGATGAAAACATTCAAGGATTTTCTCCTTATAATGGACTTCAATGGGGTCCAAACGGTCCAAATGAGAGTTTCAGTGCAGCTTCAAAGGGCTTTAAACGACACCAGACGATGAATAAAGGTCTTATCTAGCAAAACGAACGCTCATTTAAAAAAAAATAAAAAGTTTAAGTTTTATAAGCACAAATGCTCACAAAGGTGTCGTTTAAAGCCCTTTGAAGCTGCACTGAAACTCTCTTATGGACCTTGAACCGTTTGGACCCCATTGAAGTCCATTATATGGAGAAAAATCCTGGAATGTTTTCATCAAAAACCTTAATTTCTTTTCGACTGAAGAAAGAAAGACATGGACATCTTGGATGACATGGGGGTGAGTAAATTATCAGCAAAAGTTTTTTTTAAAAGTGAACTAATCATTTAAGCCTAAAATTAAAAGTCTAAAATAATTAGCATTCTATTATTGTGAGTGACATGATGTGAAGGCCAAGTATAGTGACCCATAACTCAGAATCTAACCCATTCAAGTGAAGTAAGTGCACAAACATTAGGAGCAGTGACTATTGAACACATACACCCCAGTCATTTCCTGACACCATTGAGAATCGAACCCACAACCTTCAGGCTACCAGTCTGCCTCTCTAACCATTGGGACATGACTGCCTGTGTTGAGGCTTTAGCTTACATATTTACCCAAAGGAATTTTTCAACAGACATTTCCGTACCACAGCACTGACTTACAGTAAAGTGCACATATCACTTAAGTGGCAAATACCAGGACAGGTTGCCTAAAGTGCACATCACACGCTAAACTAGACGAAACTTTAAAAAGACTTTAGGTGAGCAATGTTTTTGAGCAATGTCTCTGGGCAATCCTGTTGCCTGGGCACTTTCCCATTGAAAATGGGCAATACATTTCTATCTGAATAATTTAGATTGGTCGTGGGCCCTGTGTTTTTAGAAAAAAATGCTCAAATTTTCCTGTGTATCACCACGTTTAGTGTAAATCTCTTGATTGGTTTCATTTGTTGCAACATTTCAGAATTTAAATATGCAACAAAAAAAATATTTGGCTCTAAATTAAGCAATCAAAATATAAACAAAAATTAGACAAAACAAATTGGAGCACATTTAGTTACTTCAACTGTTGACTAAACAAAAATCACCACAACATCTGGTGTTCAGTCTCTTTAAAGAGAAACAATATACAAACATAGAAAAAAAATTCACACAACAACAATCACTTCTAAGCAAAAATTAACACCACTTGACCTATATCTAGATGGATTTCAGCCTTTTTTAAGAAGCCCAACCTTTCAAAAAGGAGTTAAAACAGAAGTCAACCCTACCAAGCGGCAGGACTTGAAGAAGCAGTTTGGGCTGAACTGACTAAGTCGAACCTGAAGTGCAGCATTTCTGTTTAACGAAACCTGTCCATTAATAGTAAGTCGGAGGAACAATCAAAATGTGGAGAGCATCATTACACATACTTGCAAATGTGTGGGAGAACTAAAAACAAATTCACACATTTACGAGGAGTACAAAATTGAAAATACTTAGGTCTCACCAATAAAAAATAACTGTACAATGCAAATTAATACACTGATGAGATGGAAAAGTTATTAATAATGCGAGAAACCCTCCAATTTTCACAATTGTCATTGTTTTTTTGTTGTTGTATTTCATAGTTTATGTTACTATATGTTTTATAATACGTTGAAGGCTCATGATTCTTTGACAAATTTGACCATAAAGACCAGATGAAAAATGTATATTTTACATTTTTTTATTACAAAAAAAAAGTTTTAGACCAAAATGTAAACTGCTATTAGTTTTTGTTTATATTCTTAAAAGTGTCACAAAGCCAGCTTCAGACACCAAAAAGAGTCAAAATAATCTCTTAAAACCATTGAAGGGTTAAAATTTGAAACCTTTAAACTTTATTTGGGCGGGAAGATCACTCAACGTCACTGCTTTACCTGAGGTAAACTGATCGTTTTTTAAATTATTATTATTATTGGCAAAAATGTTTTTTTTTATACTAAAAAAAAAAAATTATATCATAAACAATATATTACAGACATTAAGCCCCATACCATACAATAATATTAAAATTATATAAATCGGTGTTGATAAACCAGTTGGCTGCCATATGAAAAGTGCCTGAAGGCACTTTCCACAGAAATCAGTTTAACTGAAATCATTAACATTTCAAATATTGTATAAAATAGGTTCAATGTAAAAATATTTAAATAGTTTACTAAACCCACAAAATATTTTTCTTTCCAATTAGTGTCATTTGTTTTCATTTTACGTTATGAAATAAAAACTTATTTACAAGAAAATCTTGTAAACAAATAACATAACGTTGTATATGCATATATTTCTCCACTCTTAAAACATTTATCAGTGTTAACCTTTCTAAATGTTAAATCTTAGTAACACTTCTTGAGCCTGTCAAGTGAAACAAACACACTTACCTGATAACGCAGAAAAAAGGGCGAACGATCTCTCCAAACACTTCTGTCGTTTCTCTCTGACAATTTTCTGGAACAACAAAACCTCGTTGCTTATTTTGAAATACAAGTGTTTGGAAAATCCTGCCACCAGAGTAAATAAGAGCCTGTGCAAACGAGCATGACATTTTCGCCTCAACTTCTACGTGCAACAATGGAAGCGTTAGTTGGAATAATGTTTCTAACTTAAAAGTCTAATTCTGAGGCAAAAGTTCCCGGTTACCACACTAAAACGGCTTCCTCGCTCTCACACACGCACAATTACAGCATATCCACACGGAATCGTGTCCCTCATCCCACCCAACGCAGGGAGTTCCGAGGAAAAATGCGAAATATGACAAAGATCTGAAAACTTCGCTAGTGAAAAACGCGATCAGACAAAGGGAACGAGTGAATCTAAAACTCACCTTTATTAGGAAACACCTCTACCGAAAGAACTGGACGAGGTTTATGTCTTTAAAGTTATATTTATCTTGGTGCTCTATTGTTTTCAGTTATATTTCTCCCGGTTTGACAGTAAAGGTGGAATGCGAAGTATGGGTTTGGTATGAAATTCACGCACTTCAGTGGAAAACGAAGGAGGGAAAAAAAGTTTAAGGAGGGGCCACTGTGGAGCGTCAATCAACACGGCTGGGGGCGGGGTTTTCTCCAGACGCCACGCCCACTTGGGGGGCCACATGAAGAAAAGCTGTACTTGAGCTACTGTACTGTACAAAACCAAGTTTAGATTAATGCAATGACTTTTTTCGTTGGGTAGATCATATTAAATGTATTTAATATGGACGGTTGTGTAAAATCCTTAGAACACTCTATCTTAATCCATGTTTTTCTTTAAGACTGATCAAGTCAGTCACATGAAAAGGTAGATTTACTGTAGTCTAATATGAATCTGAAGATAAATAATTAACTAGTTATCAGTCAGACTAGTATGTTTATGCAACTGGCCCCTGGTCCTAATTATTTATTTCATGTGAAATGCAAAAATAATCTTGACAAGAAAATGCAAAAAAATAAGAGAAAACAATTCCTTAAATTGCACTTTTATCCCCAACACAGGTTATTTTATTATTGCACATTTTTCTAAAATATTCAAACAACCAATTTGTTACTGTATTCATAAATTAAACAATAAGTTAGACTTTTACAAGTTAACTAATTCAGTATTTTTCTTTTGTGGATAAATAAAAGATACATGTTTTGGATTTCATTGCAACAGGAATGTTTCTCCTTTGAAATATTTTTCTGAATGTATATTTTTAGATTTGTTCATCAACATGTTAATGAACCGATGATGATCTTTGTTATCTTTGCAGGTCAAATACAGCATGGTTCCCGAACCCGTTTTAGAACCCTCTGCATCATCATCATCATCATCATCATCATCATTGTCCAGGAATTCTAATAGAATCCATGCAACATTCCAGAGCGATGAGTGTGAACTGTGAAACCTCTTCACCACAACCACCGTCTCCGGGGAGCAGAACAGTCAAACTCAGTGATGTAATATCCTGGAAGGAAGCCTGAGATTATAATGCATATGCTGCTTTAACATGCATCTCGACAGGCATAGAGCTCCGTCTGTAGGTCAAAACTGAGACATGTGAGTAAACAGTCCAAAGTAAAGATCAGCTAAGAAAAGTTAACATTTTACAAAGGTTACAAAAAGCAACAGGGACCAGATGAGGAAGTAGTTGAAACTCTCACAGCAACTCTACGTGGTGGTAAACTTTTCTCAGATCTACAAGTTTGGACAACCAACCCAGCAAGCTGTGACAGATCCACTGGTCTGGCCCGAGGCTGACAGTTTAAAGAGTGTAATATCACAGCTAAAGCTGAGCTAAAGTGACTTTCATTTGTTGTGCAGTTCATTCATTCGGCCATGCAATAATCTTCAATATGTTTATTTTTTACTTTACAAGCGCTTTAGAAAGGCATTTACAGTCCCACTCTAAAAAAAGCTGGGTTGTTTCAACCCAAATTTGGGTCAAAAATGGACAAACCCAAAAATGTAATTAAAAAATGTACAGTTGAAAGTGAAAGTTGAAGTTGGGTTAAAATTTGAAATTAGATTTTTAACCCAACATTTGGGTTTGTCCATATTTGACCCAAATTTGGGTTAAAACAACCCAGCATTGTTTAGAGTGTATATATCTAATATGTGTTACTGTTCACCCTAAAAAATGCTGGGTTGTTTCAACCCAAATTTGGGTAAAATATGGACAAACCCAAATGTTGGGTTAAAAATCTAATTTCAAATTTTAACCCAACTTCAACTTTCACTTTCAACTGTACATTTTTAACCCAACATTTGGATTTGTCCATATTTGACCCAAATTTGGGTTAAAACAACCCAGCATTGTTTAGAGTGTATATATCTAATATGTGTTACTGTTCACCCTAAAAAATGCTGGGTTGTTTCAACCCAAATTTGGGTAAAATATGGACAAACCCAAATGTTGGGTTAAAAATCTAATTTCAAATTTTAACCCAACTTCAACTTTCACTTTCAACTGTACATTTTTAACCCAACATTTGGATTTGTCCATATTTGACCCAAATTTGGGTTAAAACAACCCAGCATTGTTTAGAGTGCAATATAAATCAGCATTCACAATCCACTGGATATTTTTAAATTTGTAAGTTTACTATTATTGCCATGGCATTATTAAATTAACATTAGGCAGCATTAAAAGCCTAAAACAAATGTCAAAATAGATAAATGGCTATTAGTTAACATCAATAAAGCTGCTTAGGTGGCATCAATTGGAAAAAATAAAGGCTGCAAAGAAAAGCATTGAATTGCACAAAAAAAATACCATAAAGTTTTACACATAATTAACTTTTCAAACACACCTATAAAATAAATTCTTAAACAAAGCACATTTTTACAAACACTTTTATTTCATTTCACAGTTGCATTTTCCTTACACTGTAAAAAAATATTGATGGTTAACTTAAAAAAGTAAGTAAGGTTGCCTTAAAATTTTAAGTTCATTGAACTGGAAAAAGTGAGTTAATACAATGAAGGAGATTAATTTAATTATCAGAAACTCAAAATTATATGTTATCTGAACTAAATAAATTATTTAAGTTGATTTGATAAAAGAAAAAATGTTGTGATAACTACACTGTAAAAAATATTGTTGGTTTAACTTAAAAAAAGTAAGTAACCTGGTTGCCTTAAAATTTTAAGCTGATTGAACTGGAAAAAGTGAGTTAATACAATGAAGGAGATTAATTTAACCATCAGAAACTCAAAATAATAAGTTATATCAACTAAATACATTATTATAAAGTTGATTTGACAAAAGAAAATACGTCGTGATAACAAATCTTGAAAATATTTTTTTACAGTGTACATTTACATTGAGTAAAAACGAAAGAACATGTCTAATTTACTTTTGTCTGCATGCATTAAGACAGTTATGGGTTTTTATCAAATGCATCCTATGTTACAGAAGGAATCATAAACTATAATGACATGTAAAAGGCAAAACAAAATAAAAGAAACACCAAACAATGGGTTTTCGCATCTGTATCAGGTGATCATGGACTTATTTCAGCAATGACACATATTATTCCAGATAATGTTTGTCTGAGTAAGCAAAAAAACTGCATGAGTGGTTGAGATGTTTGACATTCTCCAACGCATCAGTCATGCCAATGATATTGCATGTGCAAAAATCTGAAATTTACAATCAGCTGATAAATCTGGACCTTCAGCTTTCGGCACACTTGCACAGACACATCTTTCTTGGACATGCATTTTTACACAGTTACACACACACACACACACACACACAAATGTAGCACGACTGCCAATAAAACACAATAAAAAACTGCTTTTTCTACTGCTGTTTTTAACCCGGTTTGCTAATATTAAAATACAACCAAAAAACTGTTTCTTTTCCCCCCTTTTTACGCGCAGACCACGTCTAATGTGACCTCCTCACCACCAGGGGTCATTTGCATCTTTCACACCCTCAAATCAAACATCATAAAAGGAGGCACTTCCTCCGTTCTCCAGTACACCCACTGTATTCGATTTCAGCCCATAGAAGAGGTTATGACCAACAGATGCATGTAAAATCATGCAACCCCACAAGCAATGGTGCTTTATTTTGACAGATTTATGGGCTCTGGAGAATTGAGCCGATGCTGAGTGAGAACGTTTCCCATGTGACAACATCACAGAAAGACACCCGCAGGAAACGTGACGCTCCTACTCGCAGGCGATCTTGCCATCAAAGCTGGAGAGGGCGATGGCAAAGGCTTGTACGGCACACAGAGGATAGCTGTAGTCCAGAGTGAAAGCGTCATCTGCAACTCTCCCAAACTGCATCACAATGTAGTCCACTGAAATATATGTAAATTTATATTTACTTAGACAACATATTAATACTTCCATTATTTTGCTGCACAGTGTTTATTGGGCACTTTGTATGTACACTCTAAAACATGCTGGGTTATTTCAACACAAATTTGGATCAAATATTGACAAATTCAGTAATTGGGTTAACATTTTAAATGAAAATTTTAACCCAAAGTTTGGGTTTGTCCATATTTTACCCAAAATTGGGTAAAAACAACCCAGCATTTTTTTTAGAGAAACGCATGCAATATGGAACAATAGCTACATTTTTCAAATAACAGTAACATTTAAATGTAAAAAGGGATTAAAAAATGCTAAATAACCTTGAGATGCAACACACTGAATTAAACATGCACAATTCTTAAGTGCTGCATCTCAAAATACATTTAGCATTTTTTTATCCATTTACATTTAAATGTCTTAACTTTTATTTATTTATTTTACATTTAAATGTTAACTTTTCCCAGTTCAGTCAAACAGTAAGTCAAGAAAGAGATTAAAAAATTGCTGTTGATATTATTTCTGGTACATTTGTCACATTGGAAATGGACGATGAAGTCAAGTGCATTGAATTGTGGGATACAGTATATTGCATTAACTAATTTGGCTTTAAATAGTACTAAAACCTAATTAATAAAATTATAAACAATTATATAATGAAATAAATTATTTAATTAAATCAAAATAATAAATATAAATAATAAAATATAAATATATAAATCACTAAATAATCACTAAATAGAAATTTAAAAAAAGCAAACTAATAAAAATGGCAAAAGCACAACAAAAGTACTGAAAATTAAACTAAAAAAAAATCCATTCCATTTCCATTTATAAAAATATAAATAAATTCTAAAATAGTATATAAGAATCCTAAAATAACACTTCAGGTTATACACTCTAAAAAATGCTGGGTTGTTTCAACCCAAATTTGGATCAAATATTGACAAATCCAGTAATTGGGTTAACATTTTAGATGAAATTTTTAACCCAAAGTTTGGGTTTGTCCATATTTTAGAGTGTACTATTATATAAAACAGTAAAAAAAAAAAGCATGAAATATGAAACAATACATTTTTCAAATAATAGTAACATTTAAATGTAAAAATGGATTAAAAATGCTAAAAAATCTTGTGTATTTTGAGATGCAACACACTGAATTTAACATGCACAATTCTAAAGTGTTGCATCTCAAAATACATTTTTTATTCCATTTTTACATTTAAATGTCTTAACTTTTCCTAGTTCAGTCAAACAGTAAGTCAAGAAAGAGATTAAAAAATTACTGTTGATATTATTTCTGGTACATTTGTCACATTGGAAATGGACAATGAAGTCAAGTGCATTGCATTGTGGGATACAGTATATGCATTAAATAATTTGGCTTTAAATAAGTACTACAACCTAAATAATAAATAATCACTTAATAGAAATTTAAAAAGCAAACTAATAAAAATGGCAAAAGCACAACAAAAGTACTGAAAATTAAACTTAAAAAATGTTTAAATATAAATAAATACTAAAATATTATATAAGAGTCCTAAAATAACACTTCAGGTTATACACTCTAAAAAATGCTGGGTTGTTTCAACCCAAATTTGGGTCAAATATGGACAAACCCAAATGTTGGGTTAAAAATTTAATTAAAAAAGTTGAAAGTGAAAGCTGAAGTTGAGTTAAAATTTTAAATTACATTTTTAACACAACATTTGGGTTTGTCCATATTTTACCCAATTTTGGGTTAAAATGACCCAGCAAAATCGCTTTATTCGAACACGATCTATTAGTGAAGTCGATCAACACAGCTCTAGCTGAGAGACTTACGGTCTTTGTTATGCACTATCTGGAAGTTTTTGATGGAGGCCTGTGTGACTCTGCCGTTGAAGTTTAACACATGTGACGCCGTATCTTCATTCCACACTGGCGTCTTATTGCGCAGCTCTATCAAGTTTTCCATATTTCTGTTTTGATGTCTCATGAGGAGGCCATTATTGTCCTGTTGGGAAGCAGTATTTTTAGTTGTCACTTTAAATGGTTGTGTGTGTGTGTATGTTTGTATACATTTGTGATTTACTTACACTACGTGGTCGTATGGGGACTCGTTCACCATCTTTGGTCATGCCAGGAATAATTATAATCATTCGTCTCGGCCCTTTCATGCCCAAAACATTTGTTTCCTAAAGTCACAATATAATATCAAATTAATATTATGAAATATCACTGATATTGTTTCATTGATTAGTACTTCAACCAAAACTACAGCAGTATTGTAATGTTGCCGTACATAGATAATGGCTGCCAATTCCTGCCGAGCGTTAGACATGTCCGGCAGAGCACGGTCCGGATGCAGTGCATTATCGAACACCGTGAACTTAGTTCCCATCAGATTTGACCTGAAATACAAATGGATATAACCTTTAAATCAACGAGACTGTGTCATAGGCCTACAAAAAGTATCATATAAAGAGCAGCTATATTGGTAATGGTCCAAACCCACGTACCTCAGCTTCCCAACGAAGTTTTCTCCTCCTCTGGAGAGGTCAGTGGGGTCTATGGAGATCAAGTAGTTTGAGGTTGTGCTTTTCTTCCTCTTCCTTCCCGCTAACAAAAACACCTGGATGTAAAATGGACAAAAAAAAGACAAATAGGAATTCATATTACTCCCATTTGCAAAGCTAAAATTAGTAAAAAAAAAATTATAATATTGGAGCATATATTGGGGTAAGATTTTCTTAGTCTTTTGAAAGAAATGAATCATTTTATTTAGCAAGGACACATTAAATTCATCAAAAGTGACATTAAAGATATTTATAGATTTAGAATGATTTCTGAAGGATCATGTGACACTGAAGACTGGAGTAATGATGCTGACAATTCAGCTTTGATCACAGGAATAAATTATATTTTAGAATATATATAGAACCAGTTATTTTCAATTGTTAAAATGTTTCACAATATTAGTGCTTTTATTATATTTTCGATCAAATAAATGCAGCCTTGGTGAGCAGAAGAGACATATTTTAAATCTTACCGACCACAATGGTTGTATAAAAACTATCGGGTTCTATATATGAAGTGCATGACAGAACCCTTAAGTTCTATATATGAAGTGCATGACGGAACCCTTAAGTTCTATATATGAAGAGCCTGATGGAACCCTAAGGTTCTATATATGAAGCGCCCAACGGAACCCTAAAGTTCTATATATGAAGCACCCAACGGAACCCTAAAGTTCTATATATGAAGCGCCTGATGGAACCCTAAGGTTCTATATATGAAGTGCCCAACAGAACCCTAAGGTTCTATATATGAAGCACCTGACAGAACCCTAAGGTTCTATATATGAAGCGCCTGATGGAACCCTAAGGTTCTATATAAGAAGTGCCCAACAGAACCCTTAAGTTCTATATATGAAGTGCCTGATGGAACCCTAAGGTTCTACACCCAACGGAACCCTAAAGTTCTATATATGAAGTGCCTGATGGAACCCTAAAGTTCTATATATGAAGCGCATGACGGAACCCTACGGTTCTATATATGAAGCGCCCAACGGAACCCTAAAGTTCTATATATGAAGCACCCAACGGAACCCTAAAGTTCTATATATGAAGTGCCTGATGGAACCCTTAAGTTCTATATATGAAGCGCATGACGGAACCCTACGGTTCTATATATGAAGCGCCCAACGGAACCCTAAAGTTCTATATATGAAGTGCCTAATGGAACCCTAAAGTTCTATATATGAAGCGCCTGATGGAACCCTAAGGTTCTATATATGAAGCGCCTGACGGAACCCTAAGGTTCTATATATGAAGTGCCCAACAGAACCCTAAAGTTCTATATATTAAGTGCCCAACAGAACCCTAAAGTTCTATATATTAAGTGCCCAACGTAAACCTAAGGTTCTATATATGAAGCGCCTGATGAAACCCTAAGGTTCTATATATGAAGCGCCCAACGGAACCCAAAAGTTCTATATATGAAGCGTCCAACGGAACCCTAAGGTTCTATATATGAAGCGTCCAACGGAACCCAAAAGTTCTATATATGAAGCGCCCAATGGAACCCAAAAGTTCTATATATGAAGTGCCCAACGGAACCCTAAGGTTCTATATATGAAGCGCCCAATGGAACCCAAAAGTTCTATATATGAAGTGCCCAACGGAACCCTAAAGTTCTATATATGAAGTGCCCAACGGAACCCTAAGGTTCTATATATGAAGCACCCAACGGAACCCTAAAGTTCTATATATGAAGCGTCCAACGGAACCCTAAAGTTATATATATGAAGCGCCTGATGGAACCTTTTCTTCTAAGAGTGTCTATGTTTCCCACTCATCCATCATGATTGAGCTTATGTTCATTATGTTCCAACAGCCTGAGAGACTCTGGAGAAATACAAACATTACAGTAGATGTCATACTTTCTTCTCATTGTCCAGGTGCAGGTAGTAAGTCGGGTAAAGGCCTCGGTCCATCCCTCTCTTGTCCCGGGTCACTTTGCACTTTACCGTGACGCCTTGTTGAGCGGGTTGAAGTACAAACTCTTCCAGATTGTCAAACTCGATGACAGGAGAAGGTGCTCGCTCCTCCTTCACAGGAGTAAAAGAGGTAAGCATACAAAATATCCAACAATAAATAAACAATAGAGTGAGAATAATGTGGAATACAGTGAATTTACCTTTTTGCCTTTTTTCCCTTTGCCCTTTTTCTTTTTTTGCGTCACTTCTGAATCAGAGTCTTCAGTCTCGTCTGCTTTAGCGGGATCTGACGATGAGAAACGTATATTTATATATATATAAATATATAATAGTTAATATTCAATTTCTTCACAATGACATGCTATAACCCTCAATATGGTTCTT
This sequence comes from Pimephales promelas, assembly GCF_988280905.1. Classification (NCBI taxonomy): domain Eukaryota; kingdom Metazoa; phylum Chordata; class Actinopteri; order Cypriniformes; family Leuciscidae; genus Pimephales; species Pimephales promelas. The sequence continues at coordinate 38,428,698 of NC_142776.1, forward strand.
TAATTGTAGCTCTCTTAAAAAATACAACATGTCACCATATTGGAATAAAACAGTTTGTTCTTCATTGAGAATTTACTTATTTGTGAAGTATTTATGATGATACAATTTTGTGTAATCATTAAAAAAAATATATAATATAACAAATAATAAAATAAAACACATTTCACATAATAATAATAATATATTTTAATAATATATTTTATTTGTAACGCACTTTACATCAAATTAATGACCTCAAAGTGCTACAACATAAAAAACAAAAACAGAAATAAATAAATAAGAGTTTTTTAAAAGAGTCCACAGTCTGATATATATAATATGAATTTTTTTTTTAATATAAGCTTTTATATCTTTTTTTTTATATCTTTTATATCTTTTTATCAAATTGTGCATACTATAATGGTTTAAGAAAAGAACTTACTTTTGGTCTTTTTTGTCTTTTTGTCCTTGTCTTTGTCTCCTCCGGTCTGAAACATGGACGATGGGTTTGAGCTGCTCTTCTTCTTTGTCTTGCTGCTTTTGGTTTCTGGTTCGCTCTCATCTTCACTCTCAGATTTGGCAGCTTTATCATCCAAAAGATAAGCGAACATATACATTATTGCGAATAGTCAAGCAGACATGCGTGTAGAAAAGCTCTCAGAACACTACCTTTCTTTTTACTCTTGGTTTCAGGCTTGTCTCCATTTATCTGAAACATGGAGGCCGGCTCCTTTTTCTTGGCTTTAGATTTCCCTTTACTGTCTGCGTCCTCTTTCATGTCTTCATATTCACATAAAGCAAGAAATAAATAAACAGATCCAAAAATCAATCTAGTTAGCAAGTATTGCTGAAAGTAACGTTGGAGCTCATAATAGTTGTCACTCATTTGAGAAGAGGACACCTTTTGATTTGGACTTCTTGTCTTTTTCCTTGTCTTTTAATTTTCCATCAGAACTTTCTTTTGAAGTCTTTTTCTTTGTCTTCTTCTGAGGAGTGGTCTCTCCATCATCATCTTCATCTTCTGTAGAACCTGTTTTGCGATAAACACATTGAAAAAAGATTGGTACACTTATCAAATGTCACGCCACCATCCTGTAGAAGAGAGAAGACATTGCTTAGTATTACAGTTGTTTCTCCAAGACAGTCGCATTGATTCCTGAGAAACAAACTCCAATCATCTTCACAGTTTCAACTGATGTTTCCATATGGGCTTGAGATATTAATGTGTGAAATCATTATGAGATCAAATTCTTCCAATCTGAGATGATACACATTCATAACTATGCATTTTTAACTAATCTCATCTCAGTAATTGTCTTATAGTTTTAGAAAAAAATATTGAGACCTCAATAAAACAGAATTTGTGAGAGGTCACGTCGGTGTTGTTATTTATACTTTCAGTCACGTGACTACTATATGGATACCTGGCGGGAAACGAACGCTGACAAAATGGCGACATACACTAGTCCAATACTACAATGTCACTGTCACCGAATGTTAAAATTAGATATCAAGAAAAAAATTTACATACTCGAAGTCTCTACCAGAGTTTGGAGATATTTACATATGTCATAGAGAATCCGTCACTTTACACCGCACAAAAATGAAAGCCGACAAAAGTACAGATAGATCTTTTTTCAAGAGTGGACAACGCTGTCGGTAAAAAAGGAATATCTTCACAATCAAAGCAAAGGTCCGTTTGCTTATGTTTGCAGCTATAACGTACACGTTTTGTATATTAAAACTGGCGACGTCCATCCTGGCAAGATCCTTGACTAGTTTACTGGGTTTCGTTGCTCGAGAACGACGTTTTTTTGTTTGTTTTTTTTTTTAATTTCACATTTTTATTTTGTGAATATGAAATTTGACTAATAAAATTAACAAATGAATTACAAAAGCCTCCTTAATCACACTGTTATCATACTTTAAATATCCAAAAAATACATTTTCAAGATGCTAAATTAAAAAGTAGGCTACCTCATACTCATAATCTTTTCATGGCAGAAAATATGTTGTACTGTTTCCAAGAGCAACTCGCAACAATGTCTTTACTATTATATATTCAATTTCTGGATGAATCAGCTTTTTTTAAAATGAATCTCTTGAATGAACGATTGAATGACAAATATATTATTTAAGAGTCACTTGTCGCCATCCACTGGTGTAACGATGTAATGATACAATCTTTATTTGAAGAGTCACGTTTCTTTCCAATGTTTGATCACTACCATTGACATCAGTGTTTACATCTAAACTAATTTTAACTTGACATTGAAGATGATGTCTTAAAATTAGAGATGTCGCCTTGGCAAGTTGAAGTAGCCTACTAAAATGACTAAACCTGAAATACAAATAAAGCTAAATAGAAATGTACACAAAACAATACGACAAAGCAAATAAAAAATGAAAATACAAACTTAAAAGCAAATTAAAATATTAATAACTATAATAGTATTTCATTACACATGGGTCACTTACTCTTCTTCTTCTTTGGGGCACTTTTCGCTTTCTTTTTGGATTCTTTCTCCTTCTCTGTTGATTCTTTTTCCTTCTCTAGTTTCTTCTTCTTCACCTTCTCTCCATCTGTGAGGGAGGTTTGTGAGAATTGAGTAAACAGACTGACAGAAGCACAGTTCTGTCATCATGACAACTCTTGGAGTGTTTGGTATGTTAATGGATATATGACGATGTTTATATGTTTGGTCTTGGCGTAATAGATCTGCTTCGCTGTTTCTGTTATTGCTGTTGCTCAAGTACAAGACATGCTACTGCCAATACACACACGACACGACACACTGCTGTGAGCAAGTAAGACTAGGGTGACCAACGGTCCTGTTTTCATATAACAATATAACCATTTTCTATCCATACAGAGGAGGCATAACCTACTTTAAATGTATTGAAATTAATAAGGTATCTTTGAGTAAACTTCGAGTATCATTTGAGTAGGCCCATCCGTTTGGTTTTTGGTAATCAAAATATGGTCACCCGAAGTAAGACATGCTGATGCATACATGAATTATCAGCAGCAGTGGCGTGCACAGACAAACAAAATGGGCACTAATTTATCTTATTTTATTTTTAATTATTTCTGTCCTTAGCATTCTATAAAAAATATGTTAATACAATTAGAATGCATAACACATCAAATGAAAATAGGGAAATTATGATAGTATTACTAAATATTGTTTACTTTACCAAACAAAACAGCGAGAATCAAGAAGGTAATTATAGAAAATTCCTTTTTTCAGTTTTGTTGATGTTGTAAATTTAATGTATGTTTTATATGCAGAGCCGGACAGTAACGGAGTAGGTCTACATTTACTTGAGTACATTTACATTTATTCATTTAACTGACGCTTTTATCCAAAGCAAGGTCAAAGGTTGATGCACGAGTTGCCGAGATGAGATAACCAATGACCTTTTCAAAATGGCGGAGGGTCGTATGTACTGATCTAGAACGTTCAATAATATATATATATATATATTAGGCCTGTGCAAAAATTATTTGCGATTAATCGCATCCAAAATAAAAGTCTGTGTTTACATAATATATTTGTGTGTGCTGTATATTTTGTATATATAAATACACACACATGCATGTATAAATTTAAGAAAATGTGTTATTCATATATAAAATATTTATATTTATATAATATAGATTTTGTATTTATATATATATAAATATAGAATTTAAATGCAAATAATTCTTAAATATATACATGCATGCATATGTATTTATATATATAAAAAAATTATATACAGCACACACAAATATATTATGTAAACACAGACTTTTATTTTGGATGCGATTAATCGCAAATAATTTTTGCACAGCCATAATATATATATATATATATATATATATATATATATATATATATATATATATATATATACAGCATATTATTTACCGTTTGAGTTTTGATAAATTGTCTTGCCGTAACACGACAACAAAAGCACTTGAACGCAACCCAATAGACTGGTAAGTAACCAGTTCACAAGTGGAAAATATCTCTTTTTTTTCCCATAGCACGTGAACGCACCGAGAGAATGATGTGATGCAAGCAGTTTGAGTTAAGCACCAATCAGCTGGCGCCACCTAGAGTGTGTCATGACAGAACTGAGTGTGATGTGAGATTCGGACTGGACTCGGGCGTACTCTGAGTGGCCGGGCTGCTCTCGGCCGACAGGTCTGCACTCTTCTTGCTCTTCGGCTTTTTGGGTTTGGCTTCGCTCCCGTTGGTCTCTACTGGAGTGGACTCGGGCTTCTTCTTTTTGGGCTTCTGTAATATTCTGATGTGCGCAGTCATAAAATGACATTTTTGTCAATGGTGATGTAGAATTAAGCATGTTCATGTAGCAGACACTTCTAACCAAAGCGACTTACAAATGAGGAATACATCAAGAAATTCATCCAAGCTAATGCTAAGTGTCAGATATCATTCAGAATAGGAGCTACAAGCTAAAACAGGGAGGAATAGGAATAGAAAATTAGAGAACTCACCAGTAATGATGCATGGGAAAGCAAGAAATAAGAAGAGAACAACATTCTGTACATCTATTTAAGTTATTCAGAAGCATCTTATTCTTCATCTGCACACTTGGATTGATGTAACTTAACTTGATGTAACTTGATGTAACTTAAGAGGTCCCAGGCTCAAATCATTCATTTTGTTCATATTTTTCTCCAACTTAAATAGTAATTAAAGCCTAAATATTAAATGCCATGGATGAATATGAAATGACAATTTTCACCAAAAATTAAAAGCTAAATTACAGATGAGCGAAAATGACTTTAGAAAGATGGCAGTATTATTATTTTAGGTCTCCTTGTTGCATTATTTGCCAACGGTGACAGTTCAGCAATGTGGAGAAGCACTTTTAGTTTGTGTTTTCTCATACTTTTATTTCTCTTTTAAAGAACAATCTCTGAAGAACAAATAACATTGAAACTAGAAATTTATCAAAATAATTGTCAAAAATTAGTATGAGTGTCAAAAATATTATTTTTCCAGTGTTTGTTTGACTGTAACTCAGAAATTCTGGTTCTTAATAAATCTTTTTTTATATATATATATATCTTCATTTTAAGACTATATGGTTTATATATAAAAAAAAAGATATAATACTTCTTGATTTACAGGCATGCGAACTTTGCAGGAAAGCAGGAAAAGAGCTTTTTCCCATTTTTCAACTGTTACCATATAATGCAACAAGGATTGCTGAAGACAAAAGAATTGAATAATAGACCTACCAATCTCTGTATAAAAATAAATAATAAAGCTGCCATCTTTCTAAAGTCATTTTCGCCCACCTGTAATTTGGCTACAAATCTCCGGTGAAAATGGTCATTTTGACCCACTCCACAAAATACTGGATTACCCAGTAAATATTCATTTAATATTTTGGCTTTCATCATTACTAATTATGTGTCTACACTCTCAGAAAAAAAGGTACAAAAGCTGTCACTGGGGCTGTACCTTTTCAAAATGTACACTTTTGTCCATTTTATGTGAAAATATGTACTTTTTAGGTGCTAATATGTACATTTCATGAGCTAATATGTCCATTTTAGGTGTTAAAATTTACATTTTAGGTGTTAATATGTACATTTTAGGTGCTAATATGTACATTTTAGGTGCTAATATGTACATTTTAGGTTCTAATATGTCCATTTCATGAGCTAATATGTCAATTTTAGGTGGTAATATGTACATTTTAGGTGGTAATATGTCAATTTTAGGTGGTAATATGTACATTTTAGGTGATAATATGTACATTTTAGGTGATAATATGTACATTTTAGGTGCTAATATGTACATTTCAGGTGCTAATATGTACATTTCAGGTGCTAATATGTACATTTCAGGTGCTAATATGTACATTTTAGGTGCTAATATGTACATTTCAGGTGCTAATATGTACATTTCAGGTGCTAATATGTACATTTCAGGTGCTAATATGTACATTTTAGGTGCTAATATGTACATTTCAGGTGCTAATATGTACATTTCAGGTGCTAATATGTACATTTCAGGTGCTAATATGTACATTTTAGGTGCTAATATGTACATTTCAGGTGCTAATATGTACATTTCAGGTGCTAATATGTACATTTTAGGTGCTAATATGTACCACTAAGGTACCAATATGTAGCCTTTGGACACAAAAGTGTAACTTTTGAAAAGGTACAGCCCCAGTGACAGCTTTTGTACCTTTTTTTCTGAGAGCGTATGAGCAAAATCAAGCAGGAGGTTTCCGAAATTTGGTTGATTTGACATAGAAGGACCTAATTGCTAAATTGTCATGCTTGAAATGTGCTGACAGATATGTCTGATGCGGATGAAGTTATACAGTACTGATAAAAGATGTTTAGTCAATTATTTACATCAAATGTAAAGGAACATAAACAGAAAAATGTGGGAGAAAAATCTGAAGCACAAAACATGCATTTCGAACAGCATCCAAAAACACTTCAACATGCATTTGAAGTTTTATTTATGCATTACTTTTGTAGATAATAATCACTTATGATGCACATTGATATTTGTAATGTGTTTTAAATGCATAATCTATTGATAGCAGTGATCTGATGCATAACAACATTATGCAACTTGTTGAACGAAGGTGACAATTATTGAAATGCATCATATATCTATGCATCATTTTTCAGGATGTCTTCATACGTGTAATTTAAAAATATCTACGCATATTTTAACCCTCGTAAATGACAAAAAGAATGAGATATTCAATGTGGGCTGTGCTGAGTGTAGTTAGTGTGTGTGTGTGTGTGTGTGTGTGTGTGTGTGTGTGTGTGTGTGTGTGTGTGTGTGTGTGTGTGTGTGTGTGTGTGTGTGTGTGTGTGTTTGTGATCCACTTAAGACCCAGCCAGAATAAGGCTATTAATACCATCACCTCAGTCAATCCCTGTCATGAGGTGTGGAGGAAAACACGAACCCTAATTCAATCATGTTTCCATTAAATTAACAGCAAATTCTATACATTTCGCCAAAGACGTTTTTTGAAATCAGTCACAAATTAGGCTAATTACTTAAAACACAACCTCTGTGGTCAACAACTAATCTCTAATATCTGTGCTGTCTAAATGTACTCAAGTTTGGTTTGTAGGTCACACACTGAATGAGACATTCATATATTTCCATTTATAATTCTATAATTTCAAAAAATATCGTTTAAGCTCTGAACGCAGGAGCTAAAGTTTTCAAACGTATATCACCGTATAAATAGCATCTGCAAAGTCTAATATTTCTTAGCTATTTTAAAAAGAAATACTAATAATATTTATGCAAATGTAATTATGTTAAATATTAGTGAAATTCATGGGCACATGTGTGTGAAATCACTGATCTTTCCTGAAAAACTAGAACTGACCTCACCAAAACTCACTGATTTAGACATATGACATAATAATGACAGTAATATTATTATTATAATAATTATTAATGTTAAAAAAATATACAGTTCTGATAACAGATGCAGAACAAAATAATTCAGATAATCTCCAAATGTCCTTTAATTAATCAATATTTAGATCAACGGGGATTCAAAAAATAATATGCCTATAGGCTCATAACTACATCATGCAATCAGTGTATTAAAACAAACGTACCTTTTCCGCAGACATGTCCGTATCCTGAATGTGTGTCCACTAATGGCCGAAAGTGTGGAGCTTCACTCAATGAACCTCCATCAGCAGAAAGTTGCTAAGAGGATTTTCGCACTGACCCCATCTGTCACACACACACACACACACACACACACACACACACACACACACACACTCACTCACACACGACAGACGGGAACCACGTGGAGATCTTTGGGCGTAAGGTGCTGTAAAAAAATGATATGGTCAGTTATGACAACATATGTTTTTACATTGCTTTAACTCATCAAAGTTAAACACATTTATACAAGATGACAATGACTTAAACGTTCAAGTTGATTGTACTTAAAAAATGAAGTGGGAATGTTCTGATCATTAATAAAAACGTCTCTCTTTTTTTTATTTTTTTTTATTATTAAACGTAAAGAGCATTACAATCAAAGTAGCATAAAATTAAGATAAAAAATAATAAAAACGTCTCATTATGGAAAAGTGCCGAAGTTACGACGTCACTCTGTAGGCCAAAACGCGGAAGTGAGTTAGCATTTTAGCACTACGGTTCCCTCGCTCTAAAGCCTATGGGATTTATGAATGTGTTTTTGCTAAATGGCCTGAAATAAGGTCTGTGGTGAACAAAGCCTCTAAATATTTTCACATTTTGATCTATGACATAGAACACACAGTTATAACCTGCTTGTAGTTTTTTAAACTTTATTGTGTCTGATTGTGTTTTTTAAAATCTTTATATAAGCTTCAAAATGTTTAAATTTTGGATTATCTTGACAAAACGTGTAAGAGTCACAACCCTTTGTTAAACACAGATCTTATTTTTTGCGATTTTCCAAAAGTCTATGGGGAAAATGCATTTTTTTTTTCGACCGAGGGAATCCATGCGCCGCTAGCTTCCGAGTTCAGTTGTCCTACAAAGTGACGTCATCACTTCGTAAATCCCTGGTCAGAGCCTGACTCCACCCACTGGCAATATTTGAAGATGCTGAAAAAGTGGGCTGACCCCAGCGGAGATAGAAGGGAGGACGAAATAGATGCTAAAACAATCTATCCTGATCGTTTTCAATACTCACAATTCCAATTCCTGACTCCCTACAGTGGTTTTGACGACACACGATGGTTTTTATACTGCCAAGGGTCACGAAGTGCGGAACATCCAATAAGAAAATTCAACTGCAGTAGCCACCATTCAACCTGAAGAGGGCAGCACTAAGACGATTTTACACCATATATTGTAGAAATAGAACACTTTATAAACAAATGTCAAAAAAGTTACTCGAATCAATGACTGGTATTAATAAAGATCCATTCTTACAGATCATTAACTAAAAAAAGTTGGTTAAGTGTTTAGTTACTCTTTTTTATGTAATAAAAAAGAACATGTTTTTACATTATTTGAACTCATCAAATTAAGTTCATCCATTTTAATTTTTTTGTTATGGACTCAACTCATTTTTTTAAAGTCAGTTTAATAATTTAAGTAAAAAATAAATAAATTACAGTGCATATTTATGCAAATTTTACACATCTTGTTATTTTAAAAGTTTGCATGGGGGTTAAGTCATAAATATTTTCTTGTTTGGTGGATTAATAATGGATGTACAGTATTATTGACCGTGGGAAATCAGTGGGCCACCAGAGAAAGCCTAAAAATCACTAACAATTAAATCTAGGATGGGAAACGAACACCAGAAACATCTGTTCTCTGACCAGCGCTGGAGGGGAACATAAAGAAACGACATGAATAGAGTGTGTGTGTGTGTGTGTCGGGAGCTCTGCTTTAGTGCTCTTCATCTCTTCTGATTTGCGTTGCCATGACAACGTCTCGGCTAACAATGAGTCCCATTGGGTTGTGTGTGTTTATCACCATCATCCTGTAACTGGATGAGGATGATAGAAATATAAGAGACTGCATGTTCACTTTTTGCATTGGGACATTATTTTTGTCCATTATGCATGAAGAAAAACACTCATATGTGCACTCTCAGAGAATAAAATACATATTAGACCGCTCTCAGATATTGATGGACTGGTTTGATCTGAGATTGATGAGAGATGATGTGTGACGTATAGAAGGTCGTGACCCTGCAGATCAGCAGCACACACTGTTATTGTGCAACTTTATAAAAGTTCATGCATGTGAATTTTGCTGGAAATCAAACCTATGATCTTGGCATCGCTAGATGGTGCACATATAAAAAAGTATATATATATATATATATATATATATATATATATATATATATGTATGTGCATATACAACACTGAAAAAAATGATATGCTTTATCTAATCAATAAAATTGTGGCAACATATTACAAGCAATATTATTAATTAAATTGTACAAATTAGAATTAATTAGAATGTTAATTTAATTAACTGTTACTCAATTCTAATTTGTTCAATTTAATAAATAATATTGCTTGTAATCTGTTGCCAGAATTGTATTGATTAGATAAAGCATATTCATTTTTACAGTGTACACTATACACACACACACACTTGACGAGTCTCAGCCGAGGGAAGCTCTTTCTCTGTGTTGTGGATGGGGTTTAATAGTGTGTATTAGGCTGATCTGTTCACTGATTTGACAGATTACACTGTGAGAACTCAAACACACGGCAAATCTGTCACAGTGTTAGGTTGTTCCCTGGGTTAAACACTAGAGGTCCTCAGTTTTCACGGTGTCTATGCATTCTCACTACAATTCCCATGATCCTGTCTGTCGCTGATTGTTCATTGCCTTACAGCTGTTTTTCGACAACCTGTTAGCGCTTGTGTGTGTGTGTGTGTGTGTGTGTGTGTGTGTGTGTGTGTGTGTGTGTGTGTGTGTGTGTGTGTGTGTGTGTGTGTGTGTGTGTGTGTGTGTGTGTGTGTGTGTATATATATATATATATATATATATATAGTGTTTGTCTTTTATGTTTTTGGATTGCATTTTTGGATTTTGGACGTTTGCCTGGACTGGTTGTGAGTATGGATTACCCCTTAATAAATATTGATATTTCTTACGTTTCCTGGGTGTGTATCGTGACACATGATGTATGACTTGGTCCGATTTCACCATAACTCACCCTATTAACTCTCTCAACGCTGTTAAAATGGATCCACAAATTAAATATACAGATTTTATTCTGGTTCCAAATAATAAATAAAAACTTGCCTTGGTTATATTTCTAAACCTTTATATGTTTATTCTTGCTCAAACCGTCACTTTTTTAAAAACAATGGGGAATATATATGATGTTTACTTGTTTATTCCTATTTTTCCTGTTCCATACAATTCAACTTGAGAATTTCAACCAAAAACAAATTCTCAATTTGTGATCAATCTTTGTGATAAAATCCCTCTTATTCAAGCTAACGGCTTAGGCGGGTTTAATGTGTTCAATATCTGAACTGTGGTGTAAATCCAGCTTTTAATGTTGTCTATGTGGTGTTATTAATATGTAAGTTGATAAGTGGACAGCATTGCTGAGTATTTCCTCCTTAAAACTGCAGTGAACCAAAGACAGTCTCAAAAACACGCTTTGGTGTTTCTGACGTCACAAACCACCTTGTAACCAATCAGATCAATGTGGATCTCTGAGTGAGGGAGTGGAAGCGGGGCTCATTTGCATAGGGTGAATTGCCCTAATGTGTTATATGACATCATGTAACCAAAACTTTAAATCCACACCAAATACAATTTTAAAAACCCCGGTATGTGTCCCAATCAAATCAAAAGAGAAAATTCAGATAATCCATTCATAAGAGAAATTATAGGCATATTAGCGCTTATAGCAAGTTGTCTGAGAAAATCTGCAGCTTCCTAATGTGGGACACTGAAAAATCTATGATAAAATACCAAAAATCACATTGATACATGTAGAATAGTGACATCCTAATTTATTTTAGATTCTCTCTTAAATCTATAAGTTAGCAATTGTCTTTGTTATGAATGAATGAAACATGTAAAATAACAAAATCTTTAGTTATATTATCCATTTCCTGTAAACCAGAATCACAATCCATAAACAAAACCATTGTATCAGTTACTAATGCATTTGTAAAACACATAAAAAATAAACAGATACACTTTAGACCAAAATAATTTGGTATAATTACACTGTAAATGATTTCTGTTGTTTTCACAGGATTATACTGTTTTTCTCAACAGTTTCTTACTGTATAATCTATGTACAGTAAGTTACAGTAGATTTAGTTGTTTTCACAGTATTAAATTGTTTTTTCAACAGTTATATACTGTGCACACAGTTGACAGTATGTTACTGTAGAATTGCAATGCATTCTGGGAAATTATCAGTTACTGTTAATCTAAATACAGCAGTGCAATTGACCGCGAAAAACACCACACACAGTTCCACGGGTAAAATTGCTAGCCTACTAATGTTATTCTTACATTTAAAATAAAAATGTAGCACTGGTTGACCATTAACAGTCATAATTTATGACATAATTTATGTCAGTGGGGTGTGCATGAGAGCATATTTGACTTTGGAAGAGTTTCTCTGTCGTGTCAGTGGTGCTGCTGTCTTTTCTGCCGACCTGCAACTTCTTCATCTGGTAAGTAATAATTCTTATAATGTGTATGCAAACGGATTCTAGCTAATAACTTTAAAGTTATTTAGAATAGCTGACCACGATTTCTATATTCAATTTAATATATTCTAGACATTTTAATATAATATGTATATGATGGGCTACTCTTCAATGTAGCCATTTGGGATGTTACTGTAAATTCAAATACATTAGTACGAAATGACCGCGAAAAATAACCACAACAAGCTGCCATTTTATGAAGAACTCTTCAGTTCCCTTCCCTCTGTAAGAACACGCAGGCCGTGCATCGCGTCGCTGTCGGTCGGCAACGTTTTCGCCATACATCTGGTTAGTAATTCATATTTTTATGCAAACCATATGAGTTACTTACGTTAACAGATTAACGTTAGAAAGAAGTGGCCGCGGAATGTTCTACGTCTGTATAAGTCAGACGCGGATTTCTTTTATGTTGATAGCCTTACTTGATTAAATGTGATTTTATTAACATATATTTCATATGTAACCTCTTATACGGTCAAAATGGTCTAATCATTTTGTTATTTACCACGTTAAGTCGGTGGAAGCGCCTGCACGTTCATTATTTTATGACTTACAGGGGTTAGGAATTGCTAATCGATAAATGTATCCTGAAATCGGACATCCAAGGTTAGGATTCGGATTTATTGTTATAAAATTAAAGTGCCGATTCCTCTTATTGATTTTTTCACGCTTATTTTCGTGTAAATCCTGACCTGGCGTTCTGCCATTATAACGTTACCTCAGTGATAAAGTTGGACCGCGGAAAGCGCCCAAGGTGTATTTTTGTCCAAAATACAAAGCTATGTGTGACATTTACAGTATTTGTTGTGGTCTTTGTTAATCTTTGGTTATCATTAACGACACATACACGAGGGAGTTAGCCTGGTGTTGAACACTTTACTAAGCGAACTTAGAATCAACAACAACAACAAAAAAAACCCGGGTCATACCAACTACACAAACTGCCTGGGGGTGTTCCGGTAGGAACCATTCACTGCATATACTACAGTATTGTCGGCTATAATATCATTTTTTTTTTTTTTTTTACTATGTGTAAACTGACATGTACTCATTTGAAGGGAACGATGCCTTGTCAATCTTTTTTTAAGTCATGTAACTTAGTATCACACAAGCAAGATTTAGCCTACGTTTTCACATGATCGTAAATGAATTGATTTTAAACAACAGTCCAACAAACAAGATTTTAGTATTAAGTGAATTACACTTTAGACATCATTTTGTCTGTTTTTGCTAGCCAAAACAACAACAAAAACGTACTGTATTTTAACTGTCTTGTCTGTTCTCCTTTTCCACAGGTGTGAGCTGTGCATGTTAAGAAGACCCCTATCCATCTTGATGACCGATGAATTGTAAATCTAATCTAATTTAATTATTCTATTTATCTAACTACTACTACTATACCTTGGTCCAGTACTGACCCACTGAGAACATTTTAAACGGATTTTTATCCATCTGTGAATTTTGTCTATCTGCAAGTTGTTTAGAATTGTTGTGTGAAAATAAACGTTACTGTACAGTTTAAGGTTTAATTGCATAAAAGCTTGGATAGAAAACTTCCTATTGCAAAAGTTAGAACATAAGTCTGCATATAAATAATTATTGATACCGTAATGCAAGTTTTTCATGGCACATGTGCATGATGAGGTTGTTTTGTGTTTAGTTTTTTTTTTTTTTTAAAGGACACTGGATAACTTGTCATTTTGTTATACTCATCTGGATTGGTGGTTTACTCGTCAAAGCTTTTATAGTTTATAAGTTTATATGTGTCTCCCAGCCCTGCAAATCTGGTCCCTTAGATAGAAAGCAGCCAAAAACCCTTTAAAATCAGCAACTGACCAGTTAGACAGTCTATCTCAAACCAATAGACAATCTTATACTAGTTTAAGCTGTTTTACCCCAGCAGGGAGTGGGTGGATGAGTTGTAATGAACTATCTTTCTACTAGATTGATCAGATAGCACCCCTTTAATCTTTTCTATTTTACCTGTTCATGATAATTTTTGCATGTATTTATGCATAATTGTTCATGATTGTCATGCATGATTTTTATTGTATTATATTACATTTTTATTATTAATCTATTTAATTGTATTAATGTATTTAAATGTATATTATGTAAATGTACTAATGTGTTTGAAAATACACAATAAACCTTGTGCAGTTAAAGCTTCAATTGTTCTTTTTTCTATTTCCCATTAACAGTTAAAATAATATTTCTACGGATTTTCTACAGGTTACACAGTAGCACTATAAAATAAATACAATAACATTTCATACTATACAGTATTATTAAAAATTAACAGTGTAATTCTGTACTTTAATATGGTAAGAAATTACAGTAAAATAATGTTATTTAATTTGCAGTATGCTTAACAGTACTGTAGTTAGTGTTACGGTAATTTTACTGTTAAATGAAATACAGCAAGTACTGGATAATTGTTGCCAGTAAGTTACTGTTAATTTGACAAGAAATTTTTTACAGTGTACAACTATAAAAAAAAATAAAATGTAGCCTACAATTGTCTATGTTTCCTCTTTACCAAAACAGCATAATTGATAAACCCCTTCTTTAGTACTAAAAAAAATCATTACATGGATAATATGTATTTATTATTTTAAAGTGAGTTTCTTTGACTTATTTATTAGGAATGACATTTTTATTAATATCTGACCACAGATTCTGAAAAAAGGTCATGAAAAACCTGTTTCCATTTCGTGAAACATTTTTTTCTTTGGTTAAGATTTGTCTAATAAACATTATTCATATAAATGTTTATAACATGCCCCATTTATGACTCATTGAAGAACTGTCCCACATTAGGCTGATCATACTGTCCCGGATTTGGAAACCACATTTCCTAATGTGTGACACTAAGGACATTTGATAAAAATATCAAATATACATATAAAGTTACACTATTTTTTTTTTTTTTTGATGGACAAACATTTCATAAGGCTAAAACGTGGCAGGATTGCTTTGTTTAAAATCTATTTAACTCCTTAACATAAAATTTTCTAACCTTCAGATGGTCTTCACACAAGGTGTCTCCTGATTGATGATTGCTCCATCCTCAAATATGACTGGACATTTGATTGGTCATGTCACTTTGTCTAACCCTTAGTTTCACTGTTATTCATGTATTTATGGGGGACCTAAACCTATAGGTGTCCCACATGGGTGCTGGATGTGGAGTTACATTCGAGCTATTTTAATGTATGAAGTTTTTTTCCAAAGAAAACACTTTTAAATGTGTAATTTTAGTGATCAAAGATCAGTTTTAAGGGATAAAATGATTGACAGGGGGACTAACATAAAAACTGAAAAGGTCTTAATTTGACAGTCAGTTGTGAGCAGTGTTGGGTGTAACTAATTACTAAGTAATTAGTTACTGTAATTTAATTACTTTTCCCTTGAAAATGTGAAGTAAGGGATTACTTTTCATTTATCAGTAATTTAATTACTGTTACTTCTGATGTAATTGAGGTAAATACTGTGTATAGATCAATCCGATCTCACAGCGATTCGTATGCGTTTTATGAGGTGTCTAAATTGTACGACCGCACTCGTACAAATTCATATGAATTATTGTAAAATATGTATGAAAAAAGTGTGAAATGTCATGAGATCAGAAATAAAACAGGGGTTTAACATCAAAATGTATTGTCTGAAGCTAAAAAGTATAATGTAACCTTCTCAACCTTGGTCAGTTTAAGGATAATTCATGCAATTTTGTAGTATTTATTTGAAAGAATTAAAACAGATCCATGTCTATCCTTGTATTATTCATCTGGTTGAGATTGATATGGGATTTTGAAAGTAATTAGTAATTAAAAGTAATTAAATACTTTTTAGAGAGAGTAATTAGTAATCTAATTACACTGTTGAAGAGGTAACTATAGTAATTAATTACTTTTTTAGAGTAACTTACCCAACACTGGTTGTGAGTTTAGATGAGGAAATCATGAATCTATGGGATGTAGAAAAGTGTGTGTGCGCGCGCGTGCGTGTGTGAGAGTAAAGAGAGAGAGAGTGAGGGAGAGACTGCAGATCGTCTTCGCATCGCTATTGGCTTCTTGTTTCTCAGCGCGCGCACCTCTCGTGCGCAGTGATGCTCGCACCTGTCCCGACCCGCAGCATCAGCATCAGGACCATCAGCAGCAGCGGATCTCCATGACGACAGCGCTTCCAGCATGGTGCAGAAATCCCGCAACGGCGGCGTGTTTCCCGATGACGCCCCGCCGGCCGAGAAGAAGCTGAAGGTGGGCTTCGTGGGGCTGGACGCGGGCGCGACGGACTCGAGCCGAGACGGCGCGTTGCTGATCGCGGGCGCGGACGCGTCGAAGCGCGGCAGTATCTTGAGCAAACAGAGATCCAGCATCTCCGGGAAGAGGCCGCCGAAGCGCAACGCGTTCTACCGACGCCTGCAGAATTTCCTCTACAATGTTCTGGAGAGACCGCGCGGATGGGCGTTCATTTACCACGCTTACGTGTGAGTCTCTGCACCTTTAAGTGTTCTGAGTGTTCCTTCTGCTGATGGCCATCAAAACAAAGCGCTTCTCAAACCTGTCAGTCAGTCACGCGCTTGGCGAGGTGTGTGTTTACACGATTGGAGAACAGTTTCGAGCAAAGCTTCTGGAGCCAGATCTAACGTTACCCCACAAAAAAAAAAAAACCTGTAATAGATAGGCTAGATAGTTATTATCGATTCTGAATGCGGCTTGTGGAATGTTTGTCGGGATTGTTCTATTAATAGATGATGTACGTTGTTTAAAGCTTTGTTTATGTGAATATCTGCACCTTTGCTGATGGCCATCAAAACAAAGAGCTTCTCAAACCTGTCGGCTTCTCTTCACGATGTTTACTCTCCAGTTCTTTCATTTATTCATTATTATAGCAATGCAGAACGTGTTGTGCTTCACAATCAATACACTCTCAGAAAAAAGGTACAAAAGCTGTCACTGGGGCTGTACCTTTTCAAAAGGTAAACTTTTGTCCATTTTAGGTGCTAATATGTACATTTTAAGTAATATGTAAAATGTAAGTGCTAATATGTACATTTTAGGTGCTAATATGTATATTTTAACTTTAAGTGTTAATATGTACATTTTAGGTGCTAATATGTCAATTTCATGAGCTAATATGTCCATTTTAGGTAAAATATGTTCATGATTTGTTTGTACATTTATTCTTTTATGTACATTTTATGAAAAAATATGTACGTTTGTACATTAAAAATATGTCATTTTTTTTCTTTTGTCAAATCAACTTAAATAATTAATGTGGTTCAGATAACTTAATATTTTGAGTTTCTGATGATTAAGTCAATCTCCTTCATTGTATTAACTCAATTTTTCCATTTCAATGAACTTAAAATTTTAAGGCAACCAGGCTACTTAATTTTCTTAAGTTAAACCAACAATATTTGTTTACAGTGTGTTAATATGTACATTTTAGGTGCTAATATGTCCATCTCATGAGCTAATATGTACATTTTAGGTGTTATGTACCACTAAAGTACCAATATGCAGGCTTTGGGTACAAAAGTGTACCTTTTGAAAAGGTACAGCCCCAGTGACAGCTTTTGTACCTTTTTTTCTGAGAGTGTACATAAAGATAACAAATACACACTGTGAGTGTTCTCACATACATAGATGTGATTTTAGCCTAAATCTAATAGAGACGGGAGATCTTTGCAGAGTTTTGGACGCTCTCACACATCAATAAATCGCCCTTATGTTTATATATTTTGCGTTGCTGACACACAGAAGATGCGGATTCTCTGATCTCAAGGATCTGGGCGAGTGTGTGTGTGTGTGTGGACCACATGTTGGACATGTATAACAGTGCCTGATTGAAGAGCTTTAAAAAACTAGTTAATCTTACATGATTATAGAAGAGGTGTTATCATCTTTTTTAACATTAATATTCAGTCATGGACCCAGATCTGCCCAAAAAACCCTTTAGTGTTGATTCTGAATGTGGCTTGTTGGAAAAGCGCTTCATGTTGAATATGTTTGGCAGGATTGTTCTATTAATAGACGTTTCTTCCGGTTGTTTAAAGCTTTGTTTAGTTGAATTCATAATCATATTTGCATAAGTGAATCTGATTATCTGCTGATTAACTGTTTTCTGCTGCACTTTTGATTTGATTTTCAGTCATTTCCTTCTTGTTGCTGTATGATTATATATTTCTAAATCCTTTTTAATAGTTTGAGTTTCATAGGCTGATATAATAATGATCTTGCTTGTGTTGTGCATCTCATACAGATGTTTCTATTGATCAGGTTTGGTTATATCGCTCTGAAAGCTTGCTTTTAATAGTTATTCAACCAGAGAATTGTTCTCAAATTATGTTCAGGTTGAAGATTCGCGTTACAAGCCAAAGAAACCCAATCTGATGCTGTTTAGAGGCACATCTTCTGCTTGTAAGATCTTCAGTTTCAGTGTTCCTCGTCTTGGCTAGAGCTCACGTGAACCGGGATTTTCAATTGTAATTCAAAGCGCTTTACATATAGAACAAATTAAAATAATCAAAAGAAATACAGTTTGGAATAAAAAAGAAAGTAAAATACAGCCGGACCAACTGTTTAGTTTATATTTAGTGAGCATATCTGCACTATATTGCGTGATTTATATACCAGTAATAACTTTAAAATCAATTCTAACTGGGAGCCAGTGTAAAGACCTGTTTGTGTTCATATGCTCAGAATGACCTCATTCATCATCACAAGCTGAATTACAGTAGTCTGCGATCATCAAAACACACGCGCACTGTTTCATCAACAGCGATCACATCTGATCCGTTTATATGCATCGAATTCCCCTCATCAGCGCAGTTATACAGTCAAACCAGCATTATTCACACACCCTCAACATCACACACATCGCAGTTTAGAAAATGGTGATCAAATATGAAGAGTTATGAAATGAGTGGATATTTGGTTTTGTCCGTCCTTCACTCTTAGAAGAAAAGGTTCTATATAGAACCTTAAAAGCTACGTATTTGGAACCCCTAAAAGGTTCTATACACTCTTAAAAAAAGGGTTCCTCTGGGTTCTATATAGAACCCTGGGGTTCCATACTTGGCCAATAGAACCTTTTGCCAAAAAAAAAAAATGGTTCTATATAGAACCCTGGGGTTCCATACTTGGCCAATAGAACCTTTTACAAAAAAAAAAAAGGTTCTATATAGTGAGTTCCATATATGAAGCGGGGGATGGAACCATTTCTGGTTCTAAATGGAACCATTTCTTCTAAGAGTGTTCTGTTGGACTCTCACACATGAATTATGTTGAATATCTGTTAAATTGAACTACACAATCAGATAATACCAGTTTAGCTCAACCAGTGACCAAGCAATGCTTCATGTTGTTCAGTGTGTGTGTAAAAAGAGCATTAGCGATTACAGAAAACATCATCAGCTCAAAGTGGAGGAATCATTTCTGGCCCCAAATTTGTATAATTTTCTCTCTATGAACTATATTTGTGTATAATATGCCACCGTTTATTTTGCTCTCCTCACTTACATCAGTGAGCTACAGTGAAACGATGTGTAATGATATCTGGAGTGTGGATGAGTGTAGATGGTGTGTGTTGTGGTGTGTCAGATGTTGCTCACATGCGACCGGTGTCTTCACAGCGGTGTGATAATCTCATCCATTCATTACAGACAACACACGGACAGCTCCCGATACACACATCATCATCCTGAGACACACACACCATCCAAATGAATTTTCACTATAGTCACTGACTTTCATTCATTTTTCATTGGATTACGATTGAGCTCTACACTACAATTCAATTCTTCCAGATGCGAGCGAGCTCTCTAACTGAATTATTACTAATAAAAACACACACTAAAGATATGCATAATTAATTACAGAGATCTGTCATTGAGGCAGAGAGCTCTGCAAATGCTTTCTTTATAGAGAGAACTGATCTAGAGAACTCTTTACAGTTTTTTCCAATTGCTAACACACAATTTTGCAAACTAGTCTGTTTTTTTTTAAATACAAAACCACACGCCCAAACTGCAAAATACCTCATATATCCTGCAAAATGAAGCACTGCAAACGAAACTACACACAGCATTATCAAAATCAGACTTTTGCATGAACTGGCACACACTTCATTCATATTACCAGATTTTTGCCTAAACAACTACACACTCACTGTAAAAATTTTTTTTACAGTAATCTGTAAAAGATTTTTTTTGGTTAAACTAGTGAAAAAACCCAATGTAATTTACTTGAAAAAGTTAGTTCAGGCAAGAATTTAAAAAACTTAGTAAATTCTATATCAGTACTTATTTCAAGCAAGTATAAATGAAAGTGTATTATCAACTCAATAAAATTAAGTAAAAATTACTCAACTTTTCTGATACTGGGGTTCCCATCATGCACTGGACCTTGAATAATTAATGAGGTTCATTTTTCACTGGTTTCCAGCTGTATTTACACTGTTTTATCATTGATTTTTGTTTTCAGTATTAGTAAATTGCCATTTTGTGACATTTCGAGTAAATTTTTTGCTTAAAACGACACATTCAAACACAAAAACGACCCATCAAATGTTACCACCATTGTGTATTGTCTACCAAGTATTGAGGTGTTTGCATTCTGACATGATGTATATATAAATTACTTAGATGATCTAAGTAAAGAACATACTATAAATGACTAATAAAATTCAAGATAATTGTTTTAGTGAAGTGTAATACAAAGGCAAAGGAAATCGGTATTAATCAACCTTTTTACAAGTCGAGTTAAAATGACTTATTTTTTGTAAAGTTTACTTAATTCCACATTCCAAGTAAATTTAACTTAAAGATTTCTAATTAAAGCTACTGATAAATATGTTTAGGTTTTTACTTGGCAAATCTTTGTAAATTTACTAGCATTTTCTGAGTGAGATCGTTTAGCAAGGTTTTTTCAAGTAAATCCTACTCCAATTTTTTTACAGTGCTGTTGGGCATAATGAAAAGCACTCATATCTTTAGTATATGCTTTGCCATAATACTAAAATATGTCTCAGATTGTTCACATGCACAGAAATATTTGCAGACACACACATGCTGTTGAAACTATAATGTATTTTTTCACTACAGTAAACAAGTCACAGCAGAAATATTTACATAAAATGACTTACAAAAAACAGTAAACTGAAAAGAAACTTCCAGAAAATATATTACAGTAAAAAAAGTGGCAAGAAAAATATATTTTTTATAGTTTTTATAGTGCTTACATCCAGATTAAAGTGTTAACAATTAACCATTGAGGTGTTTGGCCAGATGGCACATGTAATTGGCCAATTAGTGTCATTTAGAAATGGCAAACATGTGACTTTATGTCTTGTTGTGTCTTATGCAGTGTTGGGTAAGTTACTCTAAAAAAGTAATTAATTACTAGTTACTAATTACCTCTTCAACAATGTAATTAGATTACTGTACAAATTACTCTCTCTAAAAAGTATTTAATTACTTTTAATTACTTTCAAAATCCCATATCAATCTCAACCAGCTGAATAATACAAGCCATGAATCTGTTTTAATTCTTTCAAATAAATACTATAAAATGTTTTCATACATATTTTACAATAATTCATCGGTCGTAATATTTAGACGCCTCATAAAACGCATGCGAATCGCTGTGAGATCGGATTGACAGTATTTACCTCAATTACATCAGAAGTAACTGTAATTAAATTACTGATAAATGAAGAGTAATCCCTTACTTTACATTTTCAAGGGAAAAGTAATTAAATTACAGTAACTAATTACATACTAATTAGTTACACCCAACACTGGTCTAAAATGTGTTTAGACTTTTGGAAACTTGAGAAGAAGTTTTTCTCTCTGTGTGTGTCCGTTTAAAGAATTGTGCTGTTCATGTCATTTTAGTGTGTTAGGAATCGGAAAAAAACTGTAATAGTAACTAAATTGTAGAGCTCTCGGTTAAATTCTTACTAGTAGAAATGCAAATACGACTTGCCGTTCAGATTTATCTTTATTTTTCTCCCCATATTTCCTCTCTTCCTTCCTATCGGATGTTGATTCTCTGTGTCTGCTTTACTCTTTATCCTAATTATGTTGCATTGAACAGTGGACTGATTAGTCACCGTTATCACTGGATTATATCTCGTAAGTAATAAAATTAGCAGTTGTGTGGGTGTAGATACAGGATTACTCAATGCTTTCTGTCCGTGTCCGTCATCATCTGCAGTTTTATTTAAAGCACTGTTTGTGTTAAAGCTGCTGTGGGACAGTACGTATAAAAATGCTAAACATTATTAAGCATTATCAGTGATTGGCTGTAGGAAATTCTCCACTCTTGTGTTTTTGCTGCAGATGTTTCTAAACCGCTGTGTGTGTGTGTGTGTGTGTGTGTGTGTGTGTGTGATTATGAAACACGTTGACAGGAAACTGCAGAGTAACACACTCGCGTCAGCAAAATCTGCTAATCGTAGAGGACAGTTGAAGAACTGGAGAGAAGAAGTTAAATAAATAAACACAGTCAAAACTGTGATGTTTCAGAGGCGCGGATGTGTTTATGTGTGTATTTTACAAAGCAAAAAATGTTATATAAAAATATATGTTATGTAAAAAAATAGGACAAATAATGGTAAGCAAAAATTATATTTTACTAGTTGACAACTTTCATTTACAGTAATATATATATATATATATATATATATATATATAGATACACAGCATTTATATATATATATAAAGATTTTTAATATTCTGCTCACCAAGGTTGCATTTATTTGATTGAAAATACAAAAAAGAATTATATATTGTGAAATATCACTACAATTTAAAATAACTGTTTTCTATTTTAATTTTTTTTATTGTAATTTATTCCTGTGATTTTCAGCATCATTACTCCAGTCTTCAGTGTCACATGATCCTTCAGAAATCCCTCTAATATGAGGATCTGATGATCAAGAGATTATCAATCTTGACAGCAGTTGTGTATAATTTCATTCAGGATTCTTTGCATCAGAAATATGCTAATTTACCAAAATACTAAAATCTGTTGATCTAACTTTCTAATATACTGACAATCAGTAAGCAGTTCATCTTAAGCAAAACAGCACACATGACCCTAAAATAATGCAAAACACATTCATTTCACAGCATAAGATGGAACATAAAACCTTAATGTACATAACTGATAACAAAAAACTATGAAGAAACGTGTGATTTCAATTAGAAACCATCAAGGTGTGGCATAAGAATATTGGGAATTACAGATTATGTTTTACAATGTAAATTATAAAATGTAATTTTTCACTTCCAAAAATAGTATTTTACTGTATATGATAGCCTATAGATGTATAGACTCAGAGAGCGTCTCAAGTTACGCCGCATTTTTACAGTATTTCACCGTTTCATATTTTACAGGCAGACAGATTAGTCTTTGTTAACATATTTGCGAATAAATATATATAATGCAGAATTTAACATGCAAATTTTTTATGCTGACCACCAAAAGGAGGTAAAGTTGTGTTATTTAAGTGTGTGTTATGATATGATTAATATGACACTTGCGTCTCTCATGTGACAACATTGTCCTGTAAATGTCTAGCTTCTATCTTTCTAGGCAGTGTGTGTGTGTGTGTGTGTGTGTGTGTGTGTGTGTGTGTGTGTGTGTGTGTGTGTGTGTGTGTGTGTGAGACCTCTCAGCTCGGGTGTGAATCAGGCACCACCATTTAAGTTTCCTGTGAAAAAAGCTGCATGGTCTCCGGCCGACAGAGACGTGTTCGGGCAGTCTGCCCTGCGGTCGTCACTGACACACACACACACACACACACACACTGATTCATGAGCTGGTTTATAGGGAGCTTTTCGTGTGCCACACATTACAGTGATGAAGGAGACACACACCTCACACATTTAATCTAGTACTGACACTAAAACTCTGAAAACTTGATTTTTTTCTCACATAGTAATTTTTATTTTATTGTTAACTACACTCTAAAAAATGCTGGGTTAATTGTTTTAACCCAACTTTGGGTCAAATATGGACTAACCCAGCCGTTGGGTTAAATTTTTACATTACATTTTTAACCCAACATTTCGGGTTTGTCCATATTTGACCCAAAATTGGGTTAAAACAACCCAGCATTTTTTAGAGTGTATACACAATACATATTATCACTAATATCCACTATACATATAATATATCGCAATTAAAAAAGCAACAGTTACACCCTTATTTAGTTGTGAATATTTCATAACTAATTTATGTACAAAAGATACGGTCTCGTTTCCTTCCTTCATCTTTATTTGCTGCTGTTTATGTGGCATATAATGTATATTTATGCATTAAGTTTGTATAAAGACTTAAAAATAATATGATTAGTGGGAATGTACTCAACCAAAAGCTTGAAATAATTCATATTTTGAATTAATTAATCATAAATGTGTCTTGAGCATCAGATCCTCATATTAGAGTGATTTCTGAAGGATCATGTGACACTGAAGACTGGAGTAATCACAGGAATAAATTACACTTTATTATATATTCACATAGAAAACTGCTGATTTGAATCATAATATTTCACAATATTATCGGCTGCGGATTGTGAAATGAAGCCGAGTCAGTTTTGTGGGTCAAAGAACGAGCGTCCTATTAGAGTAACACAACATACAGGAGAAATACATGAAACTCAAAAAAAATCAGAATATCGTCAAAAGTTATAATTGTGATGATTATTGAATATTACATGAAATTTTAAATGCAAAAATGTATAAATCATTATAGTTATATACTAAATATAGTAGTTTCACCTTTTAATTTGCATTACTGAAATACATGAACTCTTTTTTCACGATTTTTCGAGTTTCACCCGTTTATAATATATATTATAACATTATTTTGGCCATTAAAGGAGTAGTTCACTTTAAAAAAACTTTTGCTGATAATTTACTCGCCCCCATGTCATCCAAGGTGTCCATGTCTTTCTTTCTTCAGTCGAAAAGAAATTAAGGTTTTTGATGATTTTTCTCCATATAATGGACTTCAATGGGGTCCAAACGGTTGAAGGTCCAAATGAGAGTTTCAGTGCAGCTTCAAAGGGCTTTAAACGACACCAGACGATAATTAGATTACTTAAAAATAATCTGTTGAACGAACTTAATTAAATTAAGGAAAGGTTTTCCATGAAATTGAATTAGGCTACATTTTTCCAACAAATTCAAATTAGTTTGAAATAATTTGTTGTAATCTTGTTGTATGAATTTAAATTAATTTAGTCATTCCTACTAGATAAAGTTTTGTACATTTAGTTTTGTCCTGCCTTAATTCACCAACATTATAATTTTAGTTATTTTGACTCTATGGTCACTTCTAATGATAGACACTTTCAGTGTTCATTTGAATTAAACCATTTTTTTTTACATATAATATTATATTATTTGTGCAGGACTGTAAGTGAGGTTTACTTACAGCCTGAACAGGAGGTTTAAAGCACATATAATATAATAATGAGTCTGAACACAATACTGACCTAAACACGGTCACCACTCTTCTGCATAATGGCAAACATTACAGAAAGTACTCATTAACATTAACTAACAACGTCTTTCCATTTACTGAAAAACACATAAAATAACACTTTTTCCATAAATTATGTAGTCCCTTAATGCAGTCCCTTGCAAAGCATGCTGGGAACTACTGATCCACTGCCCAGTTAGATGTCAACAACAATGATTCATGTAGATTTCACACAAATGAATTAGGTTGATTGAACACAATTCAATGAAGTTGTGACAATATTAAACAATCATGTTACTTTTGCTTATTTTAATTAATTATTTTAACAAGAGGCCAAAATTCATTTTTTGAGTGACATCCGTTTAAGACGAACGAAAAATATTCATGTTGACTCAATTAACCCTTATGCTGCATTAGGGACATTTTTGGTCTTTTGCAGTTTAATTTCTTTGACCATTTTGGCTGTTTTAATGCAAATGGTATGAAATTTGGCAAAATTGTGACTTTTTGGATACATGTAAAAAATGTGATCCCATTTTGCAAAATATGTATAACACACACTGTGTAGATCAAATAGTAACACTCAGCACCATAAAGACCAAAAATGGCCCATTGAAACCCATTAAAACGTTGTTTAAATCTGAGGCTGTCAGTAATACATGAAACATGATTTTTGCACAAACATCCTTTCATTTTGAAGCAAAAGCATTATATTTGCATTATATAGTGATGACGTCACTACATATTTATTCCCTATGGGTGGAAATGCACCTTATTTTAGGCAATAGGCAATATTTAATAGGTGGCCATTTTTGGTCTCTAACGCGCTAAGTGGGATTTTTTTGCAAAGTGGGACTGTGATAATCCAAATCTAAAGTTTTCTCTTTGCATTTAGTTTATTGAAAATAATTTAATTTTTGTGTGTTTTCCTCTTATACAAATCGATGGTTTCGCAAACAAAACTGGTAATTAAAGGGTTAAAATCCTGAAATTGAATACATTTTTGGTAGTTATGATGAGGACTGATGCTGGTTAAAAGATTTAACTTGGTAAAAGTGGAAAATAATAATAATATATAATATTTTAGGCAATGTTTAATATGTGGCCATTTTTGGTCCTTAATGCACTCAACGGTGTTAAAAATCTAATGCAGCACAAGGGTTAAAAAAAATTGGTAAATCAATTTTTTAAAAGATTACATTGATTACATTTAATGAATTTAAGCTGGAATCACTTCTATGAAGGATTGTGTCAATTATTAAATTGAACAAAGAGCTAAAATCATTTTTTGAGTGCAGTTCATGCAAAAGTTTGATTTTGATAATGCTATGTATAGTTTCGTTTGCAGTGCTTTATTTTGCAAGATATATGAGGTATTTTGCAGTTTGGGTGTGTGGTTTTGTATTTTGATAAAACCAGACTAGTTTGCAAAATTGTGTGTTAGCAATCGGAAAAAAACTATAATATCAAAATACTTTTCTCAGCAAGTGCAACTGACTCAATGTGTGATTACTTTGTGATTTGGTGAGTTACTAACACAGTTGAAAACATGATGAAAGTGCACTTTTGATGATCTATTGTGATTAGCACTATAAGAGTTTTGAAAATGTACACCTTACTTGTGAAAATAGCACCAAAACGAATAAAAAAAAACTGTTTTCTTGTTATTACAGTTTTTTTTCCATTGCTAAACGACAGTGAGCACGACTTGTGCAAAACTCTAACCACAGTCTGCACAGAAGCCGTTCATGTGGTCCAAACTCTAGTTTGTTTTTCATCGCTTGAACACGGTTTTCAAAAACTTATCACCTTAACCACAACCTGCAAAACACTGTGGGTTTACAGATTTTATTCAAATCCGAACACACTGCTGTCAAAACTGTAAACCGCACATTCAAAACAGAATAAATTTCACACAGACACACACTGCTGATTTTCAAACAATTTCAGCTGGGCGTGCGACAACACCGGTGTCCTGATGCTAGAGAGAGGAGGATCAGCCCCTCAGTTATTTGTCGAATTACAGTGTGTACTTTTAGTTTCTACTTTTTTTTTCACATTACTGTAATTCTGTAAATGACTGCAGATTATTGAAGCAAACTGCTCAAAATGTTACAGTGATACAGTTTTTTTAATTCGCTTTGGTACTATTTTCACTATTTTTCAAAACGCTTAGTGCTAATATCACAACAGATCATCAAAAGTGCACTTTTTTCAAACGTTTCATCATGTTTTCAACTGTGTTACAATTCACACAATCACAAAGTATCCTTTTCACAACACAAACACTGTAAAAAAAATATTTTTTGGTTAAGTAAATACTAGTGAAAAAACCCAATGTAATTTACTTGAAAAAGTTAGTTCAGGCAAAAACTAAGTAAATTCCATATCAGTACTTATTTCAAGCGAGTATAAATGAAAGTGTAATATCAACTCAATAAAATTAAGTAAAATTAAGTAAAAATTAATGAGGTTCATTTTTCACTGGTTTCCAGCTGTATTTACACTGTTTTATCATTGATTTTTGTTTTCAGTATTAGTAAATTGCCATTTTGTGACATTTCGAGTAAATTTTTTGCTTAAAACGACACATTCAAACACAAAAACGACCCATCAAATGTTACCACCATTGTGTATTGTCTACCAAGTATTGAGGTGTTTGCATTCACATAAGGCTTAAAGTCTGACATGATGTATATATAAATTACTTAGATGATCTAAGTAAAGAACATACTATAAATGACTAATAAAATTCAAGATAATTGTTTTAGTGAAGTGTAATACAAAGGCAAAGGAAATCGGTATTAATCAGCCTTTTACAAGCCGAGTTAAAATTACTTATTTTTTGTAAAGTTTACTTAATTCCACATTCCAAGTAAATTTAACTTAAAGATTTCTAATTAAAGCTACCGATAAATATGTTTAGGTTTTTACTTGGCAAATCTTTGTAAATTTACTAGCATTTTGTGAGTGAGATCGTTTAGCAAGGTTTTTTCAAGTAAATCCTACTCCAAATTTTTTACAGTGTAAGTGTTTCATTTACATTATTGTTTCATTCACAGTAAAGCTCTTACTATCAAACTTTTGATTTGCATCTATTTTGTTCAGTTTAATACTTTTGTCTATTATTTAATCCAACAGATCTTATAATGGTTAATCAATTACAGGTTTTTTTTATTCGCTTTGGTACTATTGTCACAAGTAAGGTGTACATTTTCAAAACTCTTAGTACAAAAATCCAAACTGATGACACTTGTAACGCAGCTAGTCATTCTTTCAAAACCTGATGTAATGCTTTCAGTCCGTTGCACATGTTTTCAGTCCACATCATCATTATTTCAAACACAAGATTATTGTAATATGTAATGAGAACATTTGGTTTAATCACTGAAACACAACAATATGATCTTCTTTCAGTTTACTTTTAACAATCAGTTCATCCAACAGCAAACAATGCGAGATACATGTTTCAAATCGGCCTTAGACGTGCTGAAATGAATATACTGTAAAAGACAGATTACACAGTTTTACTGTAACATTAGGCAATACACTTACAGTACCCAACATTTACATAATCTATAATTTCCAAATATCCATCATATATGGAATCAAGTGAAGTATCAATGAAGACAATCATTTACAGTATAATATAGTGGCCAATTGTGTGAAATCAATTAGCTATCATGTGTGGTTACATGTAATTTAAATATTCATACAAACACACATTTTATTTCTGTAGATCTCAAAATCCATATACTGTATATTGCTGAAATGAAAATCTATAGGTTTACCAAATGATTAATTGATTAACCATTATAAGATCTGTTGGATTAAATAATAGACAAAAGTATTAAACTGAACAAAAAGAGATGCAAATCAAAAGTTTGATAGTAAGAGCTTTACTGTGAATGAAACAATAATGTAGATGAAACACTTATTTTGTGCTGTGAAAGGATACTTTGTGATTGTGTGAATTGTACTAACACAGTTGAAAACATGATGAAATGTTTGAAAAAAGTGCACTTTTGATGATCTGTTGTGATATTAGCACTAAGAGTTTTGAAAATGTACACCTTACTTGTGAAAATAGTACCAAAGCGAATAAAAAAAACTATAATTGTAATGTTCTAAAAATGTTAATAAATCATGTGAATGTCACCCTTTTCTTTGAAGAAATTGTTCATGTAAAGATGAAGAGTTTGTATTTTCTGTATTGGTGTTTGAGGCGAGTGTTTGTGTTCTGAGTGAGTGTGTGTTATCTCAGTGAGGGGTGTGTAGTGTTTGAGTGTGTGTTACAGTAAGAGTTGTGTTGCTGGAGTGTGTTTTGCAGGTGATATGAAGTGTGTATCTGTTGGTAGTGCAGACTGGAGTTAGAGTTTTACACATTCACTGTCGTTTAGCAATCGAACAAAACTGTAATCACATGTACAGTATTAGTGAAACACTTCTTTAAATCCTTGATGAGGTTTGGTATCAGGTTTGGGTTGTTCCTGAATCTTCATTCCTGACGGATCTGTGTGTCAGCAACTCATATTTGATCATATTTGTCGTGTCACTGTGAGCTGTGTGTCTTCAGAGGGTCGTGACGAGCTTCTCGTCATTAGTCTCACACAGCTGTCATTAATTACTGTAATCAGGAGCTCAGGAGCATCAGGCCTCCACAATCCTACTGTAAATTACAGAAGAAACATTAACGCAGGAGGTTTAATGAGCGCGCTAATGTACGATCGTGTGTGTGTGTGTGTGTGTGTGTTTGTGTGATGGAGATAAACCAACATCTATCTATCTGTCACACAGTGTGTGTGTGTGTGTCTTGTTCTTTTCATCTAATCACCAGCTAATTACTCCTGGTTAAACACAACAGTTGTAACTCGTGTTCCTTTGATGTTCATTAGGAGAATCCGCTGAGCAAGATGTGTGTGTGTGTGTGTGTGTGTGTGTGTGTGAATAGAGCTAAAGAGCAGAATCAGAAGGACTCGTCTGCGATCTGTGTTTGGCGTAACACTCTTCCTCCAGGATTAAACTGAGATGATCCTGTGAGAAATCAAGAGTGTCGTGTTTCATCAGTACAGCATCATCAATATCAATATCAATATCTATATCAATATCAATCACAGTGAATATTAGATTCTCACCGTTCCATGAACCTCCTCTGTGACCTTGTGGAGATAATCAGATTCACAGCGCTCACACACTCCTGTCGTCTATCTCTGCACTGCAGGGGAACATTATATCACCAAAGTACTTAGTATATGAAAATAATACACAAAATACCAAACTGTAGCATATTACTGCTGCCATCTTTCTTCTTTTCTTTATTTATATATTATACACTGTATATATATATATACACACACACATATATATATATGAAGAGTTCAGATGCAAAAGCTTCTAAGTGCCATTTGAAATCTTCTAAAATGATCATTTTTATCAAGCTTGTATAAGTTCAGTAATTTCACTTAAATGGCAATGATAATTACCTATTAATTGTAATTTAAGTGAAATTACTGAACTTAAAAATACAAGCTTGATAAAAATGATCATTTTAGAAGAAAATTTCAAATGGCATTTAGAGGCTTTTGCATCTGAACTCTTCATATATACTATAATATATTTTTATTTATTTATTTGTTTATTGTGACAGGAAGGGCAACGTATGTGTGTGTTGAGCAGACCCTGCAAATGATAGCTTGTTGAATGAGATATTATTTAAATATAATTTGTCTTTAATGTTTTGTGCTTTCTAATGAAACTGTGTAGATCTAACACATCTAATAGTTAACTGTTTTTTTTATTTCATATAAATTTTTTCCTTTATATATTTTTTTAAAGTCCCCCATAGTCAATTATTTTATCCCTTAAAACTCATCTTTAAAAATTAAACATTTTTCCATTGAAAAAAAAATCCTGTGTTAAAATATCTTGATTGTAACTCGACACCCTCTCCTCATTTAGTATGCGCGGTTCTATGAATATGCAAATGAGCCCTGCCTCCACTCACTCACTCAGATCCTGGTTGTCGATCACACGTTGATCTGATTGGTTACAAGGTGGTTTGTGACGTCAGCGTGTTTTTGAGAACCGTGTTCAGTTTTAAGGAGGAAATACTCAGCAATGCTGTCCACTTATCAACTTACACATGGTGTGTGTTAAAGCATATTAAAAACACCACACACATAAACAACATTAAACGCTGGATTTTCTTTAACATTTTCTGTTTCAACTTTAAATTTACTAAGAGTTTTAGTAATTTTTATTACATTTATTGTTATTTATTAGTTTATTATATGTTAGTTCTTGCCTTCAATGTAAAAAACAAACAGAATCTGAAAGAGATCGCATCTCATTTAGTAAAAAAACAACCGAAATTGAACTTTTATGACTTAACGAAAGAAATTAGGTAGTCAAACTACTAATGTCTGAGGTCAGTGTGTTCTGATGTTATAATGTACATGTAGTGTGTGTATCAGTAACTCTGATGTCGCGCTGTAACTCATCTGTGGCTTTAGCGCTGTTAGCTCATGTGGCTTTAGCGCCGTTAGCTCATGTGGCTTTAGCGCCATTAGCTCATGTGGCTTTATCGCCGTTAGCTCATGTGGCTTTATCGCCGTTAGCTCATGTGGCTTTAGCGCCGTTAGCTCATATGGCTTTAGCGCCGTTAGCTCATGTGGCTTTAGCGCCGTTAGCTCATGTGGCTTTAGCGCCGTTAGCTCATGTGGCTTTATCGCCGTTAGCTCATGTGGCTTTATCGCCGTTAGCTCATGTGGCTTTAGCGCCGTTAGCTCATATGGCTTTAGCGCCGTTAGCTCATGTGGCTTTAGCGCCCTTAGCTCGTGTGGCTTTAGCGCCGTTAGCTCGTGTGGCTTTAGCGCCGTTAGCTCATGTGGTTTTAGCGCCGTTAGCTCGTGTGGCTTTAGCGCCGTTAGCTCGTGTGGCTTTAGCGCCGTTAGCTCGTGTGGCTTTAGCGCCGTTAGCTCGTGTGGCTTTAGCAGCTCATGTCGTTTTAGCGCTGTTAGCTCGTGTGGCTTTATCGGTGTTAGCTCGTGTGGCTTTATCGGTGTTAGCTCATGTGGCTTTAGTGCCGTTAGCTCATGTGGCTTTAGCGCCGTTAGCTCGTGTGGCTTTAGCGCTGTTAGCTCATGTGGCTTTAGCGCCGTTAGCTCGTGTGGCTTTAGCGCTGTTAGCTCATGTGGCTTTAGCGCCGTTAGCTCGTGTGGCTTTAGCGCTGTTAGCTCATGTGGCTTTATCGCTGGTAGCTCATGTGGCTTTAGCGCCGTTAGCTCATGTGGCTTTAGCGCCGTTAGCTCATGTGGCTTTAGCGCTGTTAGCTCATGTGGCTTTAGCGCTGTTAGCTCATATGGCTTTAGCGCCGTTAGCTCATGTGGCTTTAGCGCCGTTAGCTCATGTGGCTTTAGCGCTGTTAGCTCATGTGGCTTTAGCGCTGTTAGCTCATGTGGCTTTAGCGCCGTTAGCTCATGTGGCTTTAGCGCCGTTAGCTCATGTGGCTGCTTTATTGTGGTGTGAGGTTACACATGTACACTCAGCCTTTAAGTGTAAGCTTTAGATGAAGACATTCATAATGTTCACCAGTTGTGGTCTGACTGTGCCCATCAGGTGAACTGGTTTTTCTCTTGTGTTCGCAGGTTCCTGCTGGTCTTCTCCTGTCTGGTGTTGTCTGTGTTCTCCACCATCAGAGAATATGAGAAGAGCTCTGAGGACGCGCTTTACATCCTGGTACGTAAGATCACACTGATTATGAAGAACACATGTGGATTGTTCAGTGTCATGTTAACTGTGTGTGTGTGTAGGAAATCGTGACCATCGTGGTGTTCGGAGTGGAGTATATCGTGAGGATCTGGTCCGCCGGATGCTGCTGTCGCTACAGAGGATGGAGAGGAAGACTCAAATTCTCACGGAAACCTTTTTGTGTTATCGGTGAGTAAATCTGAAGTCCAGTTTGCTCTCTCTTGTGTTTGTGTGTGTGCGCACTTTAATGAAAACAGTTAATATGGAACTCTTATTAAACTGATCTGGCATTAACCCTCTGCGGTCTTCCTTTATGAGTCCTCAGAAGTGACCGGAGTCTTAAAAAAATGAAACTTCTTCCATCCCAGTAAAACCAATGCAATTTATTTTTATTCTATAATATTTATTATTTTTAATTTAGGATTTTGAGACAATTTGATTAAATTTATAAATATTTATGCAATATTTATGGTCTATTTTTTCAATAGAAATATATATATTTATATATATATATATATATATATATATATATATTTTTTTTTAAATATTAATGCAGTATTTTAGTTTAATATAGAGTCTAGGCCTTCAGAAAAAGAAATATTTTTTTAAGAAAATTAGCACCATCTGGTTACAGTATAGAGAAAAGGCGTGGAATCATGTTGTAACTATGTACAGCTCTCTATGGAGAGACATGTGAATTCCCCAACTGTTTATGAACAAATTTTTTTTGGTGGATTTGAATATATAATTGAAACAATCTTAAAAACTATTTCTTATTAAACAATTGTAAAAAATAAATAAATAAAAAATTGTGAATTTTTGTCAATTTCCCATTCATTTCCTATGGGGGTCATTTTTGACCAAAGACTAAAATCGTGACTAATTTTTTTACGACCACTTAGCATGCTCGGATCCAGAGGTGGAAAGAGTACTGAAAATTTGTACTCAAGTACAAGTAGAAGTAGTTCCTAAAATAATACTCGATTACAAGCAAAAGTACTGGTGTTAAAAATGTACTTAAGTAAAAGTACAAAGTACCCCTCTCAAAAACTACTCAAGTACTAATTACTAATTACTTTTAGCCTGTGATATTTATTTACTTTTATGGAAACCAAGTTATAAAAATGGTCTAATATGATTATTATTATTATTATTATTAATGAATTATAATGCAAAATAAATAAGCTTATTGGGTTATTTTATGTATAAACTTCTTTTTTTCTCTTATTTTTTTTACAATAAAGATTTCCAAAAGTACCCTACTAATATTTCAAAAGTTTCAAAAGTTATCAGCATTTAGCACTGACACAAATGTACCATCTAGACAGACTGTCAATCAGTGCAGTTACACTGTTATGCCAGTGGGTCATGGCCGGCAAGATACTGTTTTTATGAAAGAGTCATTATTAAACTCTTCATTCTAAGCTTAAAACACGGATTCAATATTAATAAAACAATGTGTTGACAATGACATACAATATAACTTTTTAATCTAAGTTTACAATGTTAAATCTTTATTACGGTATATGTGCTTGTCACCTGAGTAATGCTGAAGCTCATGTTTCAAGTGATGTTTTTAGTCAAATTATCGTGAGGTCTTCCCAACTTTAAAAACAAAAACAACTGAACTATCACATATCACTGCAGAAACAAAGTTTCTATAAAAAAAAAAACACTGTCTCCTTTCCTTCCTCTGTATAAGAACAACTCCTCCATGTGGGGTCATGGGCACTCGTCATCTGGTATTTCTTCTGAATTTTCAATGAATTCAGTGTCTCGAATGTCCATGTCCATTACGGCAAAGTTCTTTGATAACACTAAAATACACTCTAAAAAATGCTGGGTTATTTTAACCCAATTTTGGGTAAAATATGGACAAACCCAGCCATTGGGTTACATTTTTAAATGACATTTTTTACCCAATGGCTGGGTATGTCCATATTTTACCCAAAATTGGGTTAAAACAACCCAGCATTTTTTAGAGTGTACAAACTGAAGGACGTGTGAGGACGAATATAGCTCTCCAGGAACCGGGCTTTTTATTGGCCCGCCCACGATCAGTTATTTCCATTGGATACCCAAATGCTGGTCAAAGATTTGAATATTTGTTGAATTCAAATTGTACAAGTACTTTGTAATTAATGGGATTTTTAAAGTAGTGAAGTACATTACTTAACTTAATTTGTACTCAAGTACAAGAAAAATTACAGACTAAAAAATGTACTCATAAAAGTACAAGTACACGAAAAAACTACTTAATTACAGTAATCTGAGTAGTTGTAATTCATTACTTCCACCTCTGCTCAGATCATGAACTCAATTTTTTTTTGTGTGATCACATACCTATTGCCAGAAATGTTAGTTTCGTAACATTCCAATGAAGCTGTGATTTTTAATAATTCAAAACAGAAAATTTTTCGGTCAGAAATGACCGAGGACAATCAGAGGGTTAAACATATTTATTCCAACCAATCAGAAGCAAGTATTCAGAGATAAAGAAGTGTGTGTCACATTAATGTTAAATACGAGTGTATATTCAGTGCGATCCAGCATGATCTTTCTTCGCATCCGTTGTTGTGTTCCTCAGACATCATGGTTCTGATCGCCTCCATCTCGGTTCTGGCCGCTGGAACGCAGGGGAATGTGTTCGCCACCTCCGCCATCAGGAGTCTCCGGTTCCTGCAGATCCTGCGGATGATACGCATGGATCGCCGCGGAGGGACATGGAAACTCTTGGGGTCTGTCGTCTACGCCCACAGCAAGGTAAATAAACCTGGAAAAACTGTTCAGGAACCAGTAGGGTTGCCAAATGTCCCCAATTAGCTGGGACGTCCCGTATTTTGGGCCTGTTTTTTTTCTTCTCAAGTCCTGATAAAATAAAAATAAAATAAAAATGTCTCTGAATATCCATGCCATCAGCATTGACTCTATTAACTTGCTTTATTCTTGTCATGGATTCATCAGTGCATGTTATTCCAGAGAAAAATCTAAATTTAAAACCTCGTTTTTGAGCGTCATGTGCAAAAAAAAAAAAAAAAAAAAAAAAAATCACATTATGCATTGTTAGTTGACTTTTTAAACAGATATTTTGAGGTCTTTTAGAAGCATGAATCAACATTACCCAATTTCTAAACTGCAAAGTAATCACATATTTTTCAATCCTGTTTCAATCGCCCTCGAGAAAAATGGCAAATAGACCAGATATGATTTTAAGAGGTTTTCTGGTTTCGAGGCTTGCAGAGATTGAAACCACATCAGTCGTTCTGTCATGTGTCATTCGTCAAGCCATTGTTCGAGTGTGTTTGAGAGGTCGTCCTTTGGCTCTGTGCGGCTGTTTCGAGATGTTGAATGAGACGTCCTGATGAAGTGTCGGATGGAGGTTTGCGATCGATAACACTTGGAAAGACATAAACTAGTCCTGTAAGTGCAGGGCTCATGGCCACAGACGGAGAACTGACTGTTTCGAATTTCATCATGCAATATGTCTTTTAATCATAAGTTCAGGGGTCAGATTTGAACATTTTGAGATGTTTTAATCCACTTGTCACTCCAAAAAAAATTATTTATTTTTTTCAATTGAATGAATGTACTATATATTTTAGTTTGATAATGTTTTTTTAATTTATTTAATGTTTTAATGATTTTTTTAGACTAAATTATATTTACGCTGTATTTATCATTCATTTATTAATTTTTTGAGCATGGGACCTGAACATTTTATTTTGAACTTAAACTAAATCCCGTAAATATTGAATGCTTTTAAAGCACAGACTTCAGTTTGATCTCTTTGCAAAGACGACACTTGGCAGATTAATGCTGTGAAATATTTTTTAAAAAGTGTACATGAAAATGTAACAGAATTTTGTTTTTTTGTTTTGAAAAAAATGCACTAAAAAACCTATTTAAAATTTGCATGTGGAATATATATTTTCAAACTCTACTCTAAAACTGCAAGAAAAAACACATATATCTTATATATAGCTATACTATAGATCTAAACAAGTTGTGTTCCGAATTTAAGCTTTATATCTCAAAAAAATGAGCTTTCAGATCACATCAGATTTAGTTCGGCTGCAGTACCAAACGCCTCCACTAGAGGAAACTCGTCTCCCATTCATTTCCAATGTGCTCGTTTTTGGCCGTGAGGATCACACAAGTTATTTAGGAGCATTTAACCTTTACAGTTTCATACCATTCCGACAAAGAAATAAATTAAATAAAGTAAAATGTTTCGCCAGAAGAGCACCAGAGGCACTAACGTTCACACGGGGAACATCGGCTGTTGTGTCGGTGATAAAAACACATTTTCTCGAACAAACGGACACATTATATTAATTGCATGTTGTCAGTAAACATGCTGAAATATAAATGAGTTTTAAAGGGATTGCATGCTAGCAGGGTGACATGAGGAAAGGAAAGCCGTCTGTGAGATACCTGCATAGTTTGCTTAATAGGCTAATTCGTGCCGGGAATATTAAACCAAAGAGGAAAATAGGTGATGAAAACATGATGATGTAACGTTAATCCCTGGCGGCGCGTCGCCGACCAGCACAAGACAAACAATTGAGGTTAAAAAGTAATAAATGTTTATTGTTTTTAGAAAATGTTTGGCTAGATAAGACCCTGTTCATTAGCTGGGATCGTGCAGAGCCGTTTGAAATTGCTTTGATTTGGACTTCAACTTGTTTGTTGCAATTAAAGTCCGTGGTGTGGAGAAAAATCCTGAAATGTTTCCCTCAAAAAAAAAAAAACAATTTCTTTTCCACTGAAGAAAGAAATACATACATTTTTGATGGCAGTGGGTGAGTAAATTACCAGGAAATTTTCATTTTGAGGTGAACTCTAAAACGGCTTGTCATATTATCCATAACAAAGTGAACTCCACTCGTTTCTCTGTGGACTGGCCGTTTCCGGTGCCGGTGAAGTGGATCGCCTGAGGACCTGAGTCTGATTAAAGTGTGCTGTCATTCATCGAGTTGCTGTCGTGAGTTCAGTCTCAGGAGACGTCTCTCTCAAGGGCAAGAAAGTGTGTGAATGTGCTTGCGGTGCGTTTCTCGGTCTAAAATGAGTCGCAGGGGCGAAACGTCGCCGTGTCTCTCCGTGTTTAAGCGGTGTCCCGTTTCCGGCCTGCACTGAGGAGCGGGTGAAGGAGTGAACACAACACACACACTGACGCTGACACAGCAGAAACTGTGCAGTGGGTTTCTTCAATAGTTTCTGGTTTCTTTGGCTTGTTTCAGGAGTTCGCTTGTGTTGTGTTTTGGAGTGATTTTGATTATGATAGCGTATGTTTTCATCGCGATTATTATTATTAAAGGGGCGGTTGATTATGATTTCACTTTTCTAACTGTAGTTAGTGTGTAATGTTGCTGTTTTAGCGTAAACAACATCCGCAAAGTTACAGAGATATTTAAGGGAGATATTTACTTTTACACAAATGGCGTTTTAAGGACTACAACTGTCCGGTTAGTGACATCACACACCCTAGAATTTACATAAACCCCGCCCCCGGGAACGCGATTTATAGATCATCATGACAGAATATGCTAATCAATGACTAGAAGATAGACACTGCTACCTAAATTCATTAACTATTCATTCAGAGATTTCCTGTTGTCACTTAATTAAACATGGACATTTTCTGTACATTTGTGTGTGAGGTAAAAGGACACAAGCTGTTGTTCTCGCTGGGATTTCGACTTGAAAAATTCTCTTTTCATATTTATTATTTTTTTTACCAACGTTTTGATAAATAAAATGAAAAATCTAACGTTTTGATAAATAAGATGAAAAATCCAATTTATATGCAAATGAACTCCGCCATTTCATTTGCATTTAAAGGGACAGACACAAAAGCGGTGTGTTTTCGCTCACCCTCAAAAAGTGACAACTTTAACATGCTATATAAAAATATCTGATGGTTATTTTGAGCTAAAACTTCACACACACAGTCTGGAGACATC
The DNA here is from genome assembly GCF_988280905.1 of Pimephales promelas. NCBI lineage: Eukaryota > Metazoa > Chordata > Actinopteri > Cypriniformes > Leuciscidae > Pimephales > Pimephales promelas. The sequence continues at coordinate 38,468,130 of NC_142776.1, forward strand.
CAAGATTTATGTGGAAACTAAAGGACATTATACCACCCCTTAAAAGTGCTTTTTCGATGATTATCTTTTATGTATGTAATACAGCTGATTGTGAATGTAAAAGGTCTGCGAAGTTAAAAAGTTCGAAGTGCAAATAAATGTTATTGTCTCTTAAAAGAAAGAAACGAGTTGCCAGTAATTCCAGTCTCAGTTCCTGTACGAACCTACGGTTTGAAACTAATTTGCATAATGTCAGTATAAGGGTACTTTTTCACAACAATGATCTGCTTAAAACAGAAGTTTTTCCTTTTTTTTTTTTTTTTTTTGCGTATAGACGACAGCATTGTCAAAACGAAACCCATTCACACGGATCCACGAAAACAACTAGAAATGCTGTATTCTTCTGAAATGCTGTATTCTTCTGAATTAATGAGTTAATTTTTCATGAGAAAATTCATTTTTGCTGTTTTTCTGAATTAACTCATTAATTCAGAAAAACAGAGCAAAAAAAAACTCCATTAAAAATTAACTCGTTAATTCAGAAAAACAGAGCAAAAAATTTTTTTCTCATGAAAAATTAACTCGTTAATTCAGAAAAACACAGCAAAAAAAAATTTTCTCATGAAAAATTAACTCATTAATTCAGAAAAACAGAGCAAAAAAAATTTTCTCATGAAAAATTAACTCATTAATTCAGAAAAACAGAGCAAAAAAAAATTTCTCATGAAAAATTAATTCGTTAATTCAGAAAAACAGAGCAAAATTTTTTTCTCATGGAAAATGAACTCGTTAATTCAGAAAAAAAGTAGATTTTTTTTCTTCAAGTGAATGCAATACGCCTCCGTAAGTTAAAGCAGTGTCCAAACATACTCCATTATAAAAAAGATCTGCAAAGAAATTATATTCCAGAGGTACAAAGAAACACCGTGCTAATAATAATATTGAATCATTTTTAATATGTGTATAAATATTGTTGTGTATGTGTAATATATGTATATTTTCATTGATTATAGATCTATTTTGTAGCCATTTCCTTAAATATAGTAGTAAGGGTATGAAGGAAAACACACGTTTTACTTCTTCCTACTCCCTTTTGTACATGTAAAGTTATTATAGAGTATATATTATAGAGTTAATGTAGAGTTTTATATTGCATTATTTTTTTTCTTGTATTTACATGTTCAAAATAAAGATATCAATCACTCAATCAAAATACTATAATATTATACATAATAGGGGCTCTTTAAGCACAGTCTATATTATGCACCATCAATCATAGGCTTTTGACATTTGACATTGACACTTGATTTTGATGTGCTGGTCCTGTGCATGTATGCGCCCTCACAGGAGCTGATCACAGCCTGGTACATCGGCTTCTTGTGTCTGATCCTGGCCTCGTTCCTGGTGTACCTCGCGGAGAAGGAGGATAATGAGATGTTCGAGACCTACGCCGATGCGCTCTGGTGGGGTCTGGTGAGCACTTAACAAACACACTTGAAGTAATGGAGCGTGTCCGCAGATCAACATAATGTGCTCTGAGGTGGATATTGTTCCAGATTGGATTCCCTGGATAACTCGCTACACTGATAAACACAATTTGTTTTCTTGCACTCGAGTTACTGTAAATGTTCTGGTGCATACGCGCTTCTGCATTGCTGTGTGTCATATTTTCAGCTTTATTATATGTTAACACAGTGTAGTTTCTGTATGTAAGACTGCAGTTGCTCTCGGGACGCCAGCGAGTGCCAGTGAAGCGCTGGCGTGAATCCTCTGGAAATAGGACATCAGATAGACTAACAGCTGAAGTTTACACACACACACACACACACGTCTGGGAGGATCATTAATTATGCAGGGATGTTTATCGCTCGTTGAGATTAATGAGGGGATATTTCCGAAAGATCACAGACGATGGAGTTCAAGGACTTGAATAATTTAATGAGATTTTTATTTATTTTATTTTTTTCTGATTTGCTCCTCGTGTGAGCAGTTTGTTTATATCATGACACTAAAATGACCAGATATTACATCTGTAATAGTGCCTAATCATAAATATACCAATCATCTATTCTATTCTGCATATACAGGTGAAACTCCGGACCGATAAAGGATTTTGAAGGCCGATACTGATACAAACATTTTGGTGTTTTAAAATCCGATATTCCGATATATCGGCCGATATTTCATTTATTTATTTGACATGGTAGTCACAAATTTTGTCATGCTTATTTGAGTTTAGAGAACTGATGGGGATGTTCTTTTAATTGTTATTCAAGCAATGTATGTATCGTGACCAACTCAACGAGTGTTGCCAACAGGAACGGTGTAGAGCGCCCTCTGGTGGACAAACTATACAACTCCAACACTCATGACATGGTTCAAGCGTGTTTCTTCCGTTTTAATTTTATTGTTGAAATATTCATTTATCGGCCATTATGACTGCCGATACCGATAGTTTGGAAAATGCCTAATATCGGCCGATAATATCGGTCTGGCTCTATTAGAATATGGTGCAAAAGTTCATCTATTTCAGTAATTCAACTTAAAAGGTGAAACTAATATATTATATAGACTCATTACATGCATAGTGAGATATTTCAAGCCTTTATTTGTTATAATTTTGATGATTATGGATTACAGCTTATGAAAACCACAAATTCAAAATTAGAATTTTGTGAAAAGGTTTTCATATAAACTATAATCATCACAATTATAACAAATAAGGCTTGAAATATTTCTATATATTATTTTAGTTTCACATTTTAAGTTGAATTACTGAAATAAATGAACTTTTGCACCATATTCTCATTTTTCCAGTTTCACCTGTATATACAGTATATATGCTGTATGTATTAAGTATTTGTGTATACGATCAGAATCTAAAGGGATTCGTCATGCACTTCTATGCATTAAGGTAATAAACCTTTGGAGGAAAATTAATTCATCTTAATCCTAATTTTTAAAAACCTACTGGTATAAAAATATGCTTTTTTTATGCAAAATACGTTTTGTTTTTAGTTTTTTTGGAGGGTTGGTGAAATGTGAGCCAGAAGAGCAGCCCTGATATTGCACTGATCGCTCAATACAGTGGAGTTTCAGAAATATAATTGTTTTTGATATACACTACCGTTAAAAATAACTTCTAATTTAACTTAAAATAGAATTTCGAATGTTACAAAATGTTTCAAAATGTTCTTTTGAACATTCTATCAATTAAGAATCCTTGAAAAATGAGCTGTTTTCAACACTGATCATAAATGTTTCTTGAGCATTGAGTGTTTTCTGAAGGGTCATGTGACTCCGAGTAAGTGTGCGCTGACGTAGTTTTCCTCGGTGTCCCACAGATCACTCTGACCACCATCGGCTACGGAGATAAATACCCCATCACCTGGAACGGCCGTCTCCTGGCCGCCGCATTCACACTCATCGGCGTGTCCTTCTTCGCCCTGCCTGCGGTCAGTCTCGCACAGATAAAGTCTGACCGGCTGTTAATGGAGTGTGTGTGGAGAGAGAGCAAACCGCTGGATGACATCAGTGCAGTTTATCATGGATATAACAATCCCTCTGGCTGCTTAATGTGTTCTGCTTTACTGTAAACTCTTTATAATGCATTTTTAAACATGCATTATAGTTTTCACCAATAATTGTAACCAAAGTCAAAATGCATTATAATATTTGTTGATTCCTGAAATTCCCAGTGCAATAATTATACATTTTGCTACATTAATAATGAGATCATACAATGCATTATAAGGTGCATTACAAGGCATAATTAATGATGCATTATAATGAAGACTTATAGAGTAAAGTGTTTGCAAGATATCCTTTCTAGTCCATCTATTCACACCCAGTATGTTGTAAACCCTGTTTATTCAGAGAGAGAGTCACTAAATTACAAACAAAACTAAATTATCAGAGTGTTTTTGCTGCATAAAGCTGAAGGAAACAATACCCAAATAAAAGACGTCTTTAATGTGGTGCCGCTCCGTCAGTGCAGCGTAATACTCTCCGCTTCAAGAAAAACTCCCGTCATCATTAAAGAAGTGTCTCTTTATTCTCCACAGGGGATTCTGGGATCTGGGTTTGCCTTGAAAGTTCAGGAACAGCATCGGCAGAAACACTTCGAGAAGCGCAGAAACCCTGCAGCCGGACTCATTCAGGTGAATCTATCTATCTATCTGTCTTTCTGTCTATCTATCTATCTATCTATCTATCTATCTATCTATCTATCTATCTATCTATCTATCTATCTATCTATCTATCTATCTATCTATCTATCTATCTATCTATCTATCTATCTATCTATCTATCTATCTATCTATCTGTCTCTCTGTCTGTCTGTCTGTCTATTATATTTATTTACTTTTAAAAACATAAACATACAAAATCATAAGACTTGCTTAATTTTTAACAATTGCAATATACATTCATACATAAATTATATTAATGGAAAATATCAGACAGTCAGTAGTCAAATAACATCTCATGAAGTCGTTACAGTTTTTCTCCGTCGCTTTGGTGCATTTCTCACATCACTATTTACATTTGCACAACAGTTAATGCAGTTCTCAAAGCAATTAGTACAAACTGCAAAACTTAGTTGATAACCTGCAAAAGTGTGTCACTTGCTCAAAATGGATAACTCATTCCTCAAAAGCAAGTATTCAAGTCATTGAAAGTGTCAGTGTCATCAAGATGAAAAGTCCTGACGCCAGTGTTTATGAACAAGATGGTCAAATGGCTTTGTCATGTTTTCATTATGATAGTTTACTCTGTAAGTGTTTGCCAATGCAAAAAAAGTCAGATCTTGGTGACACTATACCTGAAAATGCTCAAGACAGTCCTATAAACTATTTGCACAGCCATTTGAAAACTACAGTAAAGTTTCACATTACTGTATTTAGTGAGGTACAGTAATTGAGTACAAGACACTGAATATGTATGTTTCACATTTTTACTGCATAGTCTTTGCAATTCTAATTTGTTCAGATCATTGTGCAAAAGAAAAAAATACACCCTTATTTAAAACAAACATAAACTCCCTTTGGGTAGATCGGTGCACAACTGTAAACAATATCACAGTAGGAACTGAACAAACAACATACATATACTGTAATCATTCATGCACATCTCTTCTCATGAGGTTCACCTGCCAGAAATTGTTCAATTTAGGGAAAAAAAGGTTTTTTTTACAGTAAGATAAAAAAAAATGTAAAATTTGCTTGACGGATTTTGACAACTAGTTCAACATTTTTGTATGTGATGACTCAAGCAATGAAATGAGGACTATTAGTTTTATATGGAATGACTATTCAGCATTCACAAGTATAGTTAATTTGGACTGATATGACATAAGCAAATGATAATGTTATAAAACAGCAGAGAGTTGTATGAAAGCAATTGATGCATGTCCAAAAGCATTTGCAGTTTGTTGGAAGGAATGAGAAACTGCTACTCTGATGTGCACAAATGACAAAAAGTTGTGGAGGTTGAACTAACTGTTGTGCAAATGTAAATAGTGACGTGAGAAAAACTGTAATGAAAGATTTCTCAGTGAAAACCATTGTATGGTTTCAGACCAGTATGCAAATTATTATTCCTGTAATGTACGTGACTGTGATCCTCAGGCTGCCTGGAGGTTTTACGCCACAAACCTGAACCGCACGGATCTGCACTCGACGTGGGACTATTACGAGAGGACCGTATCGGTGCCCATGTACAGGTACACACACACCGCTTCACACACTCCCATCCTCCATCTCTCTATCCCAGCATTCCTCTGGGCCGTCAGATGAGATCTCCTCAGACGTCTCAACATCGATCTGCTCCCTGACCTTCAGCTTGTGTTGTGCAGAGAGTGAAGGTCAACGGTGTCTCATCTAGACCTGCGGATGGCATGTTTATACATCATATCTCATGCTTTGATATCTAATCCGCTGGCGTTATGCATGACATATGTGTGTGTGTGTTGCATCCGCTAATGCTGCTTTTGAGTCATTGAGAAAGTGTGTAGATGCCAAAGCTTATACACACATGCATTAAACTCTTATTAATAGATATAAAGCATCTTTTGCACTGATTGCTCAATACAGTGGTGTTTAAGGAATATAATTGTGTTTCACAAAATAACTTCTAATTTAATGTATACTTTTATTCATCAAAAATAGAATTTTGAATGTTTCTATTTCAAATGTTTCATCCTTTAAAACAATTAAGCTGTAATAATCATAAATGTGTCTTGATCATCAGATCATCATATTAGAGTGATCATGTGACACTGAAGACTGAAAATTCATCTTTGATCACAGGAATAAATTATATATTGTATTGTATATTTTCATAGAAAACATTTATTTTAAATTGTAATATTATTTAACAATTTTACTGTATTTTTGGTGAGCATAACAAAATAGAAAACAAAATAGTTTACATTTGAATCTCTAATTAGTGGCATTATTATGAATATTAGTCCTTGTATTTCATGTTTTTTTTTGTTAAAACCTCATCGAATGCATTCTAGCCGTGATCTTCTCTCTCTGTCCCTCTTTAATTTAAGTTCACAGTCAGCAGTCGGCTATATTTATTAATAACCTTGTTAGTTTTCTGTCGATTCATCTGTCCAAATTAGCATTGCGCAGCATTTCCTCTTCACACATCGTGTGTGTGCCAACAGCTCCTGTGTGTTTTTCCAGACTCATCCCTCCCCTGAACCAGCTCGATCTCCTGAGAAACCTCAAGAGCAAATCCGGCCTCTCCTTTAGGTAAAATATCCTTTATGCATTTTTATTTTTGCTTCTCTCAGATAAATAATGTGTTTATGTGTTAATGAAGTGAATTGTGGCATCTCAAGCTAAATAAATACAGGGTACATGCAAGGCATGCATTAAAACATGCATGTTTCAGAGCTAAAACCCTCCTAAGCTCCAAAAACAGTGGCGTCACACGGGCAAATACATTTGCATATTACTCAAGGAACACATGTGACCCTGGATCACAAAAGCCGTCACGAGTCGTACGGGTTTATTTGTGGAAATAGCCAACAATACATTGTATGGGTCAAAATTATTGATTTTTCTTTTATGCCAAAAATCATTAGGATTTTAAGTAAAGATCATGTTCCATGACTATATTTAGTAAATTTCCTACCATAAATATATGAAATAGGGCTGTCAAACGATTAATCACGATTAATCGCATCCAAAATAAAAGTTTGTGTTTACATAATATATGTGGGTGCACTGTGTATAATTATTTTATATAAATACACACACATGCTTTTAGATATTTAAGAAATATTTTCATGTATATACTGTATATAGATTTATATATAATTTATATAAATAAATATATAAATATATTTTATATATATAAATATTTATATAAATATTTTATATATAAATAATATTTTTTTCTTAAATATACATGCATGTGCATGTGTGTGTGTATATATATATATATATATTTATATATAAAAATAATTATCCACAGTGCACCCACATATATTATGTAAACACAAACTTTTATTTTGGATGCAATTAATCGTGATTAATCGTTTGACAGCCCTAATATAAAATATTTATTTTTGTGAGTAAATGCAGCACAATCACGAGCATAAATGCACCACTTCACTCTAAACAATGCTGGGTTGTTTTAACCCAAAATTGGGTAAAATATGGACAAACCCAAATGTTGGGTTAAAAACTTCAACTTTCACTTTCAACTGTACATTTTTTAATTACATTTTTAACCCAACATTTGGTTTTGTCCATATTCGACCCAAATTTGGGTTGGAACAACCCAGCATTTTTTTGAGTGTTTAATGGCGATTTTTCTGATATTTTAAATGGTTGTATATTGGCCAAATATTATCCTATCCTAACAAACCACACATCAATGGAAAGCTTATTTATGTATAAATCTCAATTTCTAAAAATGTAGCCATGTGACTGGTTTTGTAGTGCAAGTCACATATTAAAATACAGGTGAAACTCGAAAAATTGTAATATTGTGGAAACATTCATTTATTTCAGTAATTCAACTTAAAAGGTGAAACTAATATATTATATAGACTCAGTACATGCAAAGTGAGATGTTCCAAGCCTTTATTTGTTATTATTTTGATGATTATGGCTTATAGTTTACGAAAACCCCAAATTCAAAATTAGAATATGTGAAAGGTTTTCATATCTGTAAGCCAAATTCATTAAAATTATAACAAATAAAGGCTTGAAATATCTCACTTTGCATGTAATGAGTCTATATAATATAGTTTCACATTTTAAGTTGAATTACTGAAATAAATGAACTTTTGCACATTTTTTCGAGTTTCACCTGCAAGTAAAAAAAACATGTCATGACCCCCCTAATATTTAGTAGGATATAGTTCAAAAAGACAACCTGTGTTCAGTAGTTTGTTAAAGGACATTCATAAGTATGATCTTGTGTTTCAACACAACGCAGGAAGGAAGCCGAAGCCTCTCCGAGGTGAGTGAAAATCATATTTCTCAGACGCCACAACAGTGTTTCTTCTAATATTAAATGTCATAATGCTTTCCTTTGCATGCATTATCTCCGTGTCATCCGTTCTGTCAGCACAGGATGTGTTTTAGAGATGTTGTTTGTGTGCAAATATTTTAGCAGTCCAGCGATGCATGTCCACATCAATGAACACATTGTTTGCATGTGCACGTGTGTATTTGTATATTAGTGTGACCTTGTGTGTGTGCAGACAGATGTGTAGCGTTTAATACGCCAAATGCACATCAGTATATCCGGCCACATGTCAACGAAACACGGAAACTCCCGCTCCTTCCCTCCAGGGAAACACTTCATAATAACCTTCATTAACACACATTATGTAATGCAGATTATTCAGATATGAATATGAACAACTGTTTGATTGTACTTTATTAGTAATAATTTAATACAAATACAAATACAACTTTGCATTCAATTATCATGCACTCAAAAAAAATTTGGTCCTATATTACGATTTATTTTATGCATTTATTATGCATTTGAATTGTACTGTATATAAAGTTTCCATTCATTTGGATTACAGTTTTAACATAGAAACAAATGTGATGATTTTTTGTCAGTCATTACAGATTTAATACACTGATTGTGTGTTATATTGTGTGGTTTATGTATTTATCATCAATAAATCCAATTTGTTTCAATCTCATACATGTTAAACTTATACATCTGCATACTTTTATCTGCATAACACATTTATGCTGATCTGAATTGGATTATTTAAACAAAATTACATGCAAATAGTTGCACTCTAAAAAATGCTGGGTTATTTCAAAACCAAATGTTGGGTTAAAAAATGTAAAGTTGAAAGTGAAAGTTACCCAACATTTGGGTTTGTCCATATTTGACCCAATTTTGGGTTAAAACAACCCATCATTGTTTCGAGTGTAATAATAAAATGTTCAAGTGCTGAAATCTGACCTGAATATGCATCAAGTTTATTAGTTTGCTTTTATTAAAACTAGTCTAAACGGATGGGAATTTTATATGCATATTTCAAATGCATAAATCTCAAATTTAGGCCGAAATATTTTTTGAGTTTTGCATTTTTTGCATGTGAGCAAAAGACATGCTGTTGAATTAATGCAAGTGTAATGCACACTTAAAGTCGCGATGCAACGCAAAATTAATCAATTATACGTGTTTTACGACCTTTTTCAGATATATTCAGCACATTTGATCAAAAATAAAAATATCAATTAACATCCGAATGTGTAAGTGGATAACTTTCCCTATTAAGTTATGAACAGAAAAAAAGACCCGTTTTTTTAAATGTTCTAAAAATGAACGTTGGAGAAAACTTGTTCTCATTTTGCAAGTATTATGGGAATGTTACTTTTGACTACGATCTGAAAAAAGTCATTTAAAAAACAATAGACTAACGTCCACGTTTAACATTTTGAGAACATTATTGAAGATTTCAAGGAACATTCTATTAATGTCACGGGAACTTTATTATTATTTTTGTCTCTAACTTTGAGTCGCTTGTCCCCTTGACAGTCAGAAAGTGAGCCTGAAGGAGCGCGTGTTCTCCAGCCCGAGGAACTCTGCGAGTAAAGGGAAGAGCTCTCCTCAGGGCCAGCAGTCGCTCCGACGCTCTCCCAGTGCCAACAGCATGGAGGACAGCCCGTCCAAAGTTCCCAAGAGCCTCAGCTTCGGCCAGTCCAGTCGGGCCCGGCAAGCCTTCCGCTTTAAAGGGGCCGCGTCCCGCCAGAACTCAGAAGGTGAGGCAAACCGACCCGTTGCTGTGCACTCACTTCTGCGTCTGTACGCTTTAGTCATGGTTTGGTTGTTGTATGTGTTGATCAGTGAAGAAGAACTCGTATATGTGTTCGTATAGGTCTGAAGGGCAATAGTATGTGAACTTGGATAAAATGTCAGAGAATTAAAAACTATAGGGCCTGGCTGGGTATTGACACAAATTTCACAATTCGATTCGATTTCGATTCACAAGCTTGCAGATTTCGATTCGATTCAGTATTGATTATTTTGGATATCCGTTACAATAAATGGCAAATTTTCTCAAGGAAATCAAATCTGTTAACTAATGCTGTAAACTATGGGAGTCTAGTTGTAGCCTATAGGCTTCATTAGCCTAATATGAAGGCAATAATGAACTGTTTTGTAGCCATACAAACACTTAAATTACACTTTTATTTATTTTTATAATAAGAAGATCATATTAAATATAAACATTTACATGGTGGCTGTCATAAAAACTTGCCAGATTTATTCAAATATGCATTAAATATTGAAGAACATTAAGATTATAATGCATATGTAATATGGTGTATATATTTAGCAAAATGCTCCTCTCTAGAGTTATTTTTTTCTAGCTGACTAACGAGTTGATGTGACTGGTATTATTAAGCCGGAAGAGAGATCAGCGCTGCTCCTTCTCTTGAGCCACAGCGCCAAAACGCTATTTATGTTTTTGAATTTCTAAAGAAAATGGACGTAATTTGAAAATTGAGAATTTGTTTCATATTAATAGTAACAAAGGACAAAGATTATTGTGATTTTTTGGATGCGCGCAGCCGCGATACAATGTCCCATTCATTCAAAAGAAACAGGACGACTAATCGATTCTTGAGATTTAACAATCGATATCGGTTCGTAAAAATGAGAATCGATTAATATCGAGAAATCGATATTTATTACCCAGCCCTACTGGTTAGCCATCAAAGACTTTAGATATACAAACACGTTACTTATGAATGGGAGAAAGTGCAGTGTGCAATATGGCGGATTTAGTCCCGCCTTCTAAATAAAAGAACCAATCGGTAACTGGTAAAGTCATCGTGTCACTGCATCTGTCCGCAGAAGCTCCGGGTGCCATGAAATATACGCTTTTTAACAACATTTTAAACAATATTTATGGGCCAGAATTTGTTACTGATTTGAAATATGTAATTTAACGCCATTTACGTAATTTTGCGGCTTTCTGTGTTTTCACTGTTACCGCTATTACACATATTCTGAAAGAGTACATAATCTCCTCCTCAAAACACAGGCAAAAAAAGAAAGAGTAGAAACAAACGGTAAAGTATTGCTTTGAAATGCTTTTGTTCTCAAGAATGCATGAACCCAGAAAACAAATTTAGGTTCTGGGAACGTTAGTTTTTGATTCCCAGAACGTTCCCGAAATATTCTCCTTACGTTATAAAAATGGAACCTAAAAATAACCTACATGGAACGTTCTTATAACGTTCCTCTTTGGTTCCCAAAAAAATAACCTCATGGGACCATTCGGGAACGTTAGGGGAACGTTCTGTGTTTGCTGGGAAGCTAGAATAAAAATAAAATAGCAGAGGCTCTGATTTTTATTTTGATATATTATTGCATGTTTAGATATTCAAATAACAAAATATAGCACAAATATTGTGCTTTTTGTGTAAATGATAAAAAAAAACAAAAAAAACGCTGGGAATTTTTAATTTTTTTGTAAGAGTTAATTGAAGATTGAAGTAGATTGGACATGCTCTTGGATGCCCAAAATACAAAGGGACGTTATTATGCTTGAATAAGTTGAATTGAGATTTTTTGAAGAATCCTCAGAAAGTGTCAAGACAGAAACTACATTATCCACTCTCTACAAAATGCTGGGTTATTTTAACCCAACTTTGGGTCAAATCCCCAGCTGTTCATTTATAAATTGCATTTTTTCACCCAACAATTGGGTTTGTCCATATTTGACCCGAAATTGGGTTAAAACAACCCAGCATTTCTAGAGTGCAGATCGAATCTACTAGTTCCACACATCAGGATCTGATTCTGTCTTTCTGTTGTGCATGTGAGTTCAGTATTGTGATCAATGTTCATTTCTTTCTGTCTGTGTTATTTGTGCATATCAAGTTTATCATATAGAATCTAGAGTCGAGTGTTGCATTTGATGCTAATGTTTTTGAGGAGAAACTGTTGGACAAACAAAGTATTTTATTAGCTAATATGTTTTATGATTGGTATGAATACAGTTGATGATTTTATTATTTTACATACCAATCATAACTTTTGGCTTGAATCGTTAGACTGTGTTTGTACATATTGAAATATCATTTATGAAAAAATCTCTGCTTTGGTTACACTTTCCACAAAGTGCCAATTCAATGGTTCGCTTCAAGTGGACATTTGAATTTATGAATGTACAATTGTCAAATGATTGATTATATTGTTAGCTCTGAAACCTGGATCACGTGGACAGCAGCAGCTTGTGGAAAGGACGACCTTTGTAATCCATGTCTGCGTTTATGATTTTCCCCTCATTGTTTCTGATGAATGTGGATCCTGATGCTGTCCTTTCCGTTTCTATGTTGGATGCTGATGCTAAAGTGCTCATTGAGATGCAAGAGGAAGATTTGAGACACAGGAACTCTCCAGGTCAGGCGATCCAGATATATTCAATCAAACTGAACCAGATACTATAAACCAGCTACCATGCTTTCAATTTGGTTTGGGCTATAAAAAATATAATTGTATTATTGACATACTGTTAGTTAAGCAGAATTACACAATCATGCTGTTGTTCTGAAAATTAACTTTTTCAGTTTAATTCCTTATGTGCTTTAATAGGGTTTCATTCAAACGTGAGCTCACTTTGATAAAGCATGTTATATGCATTTTCTTTCTTTTTTACCTATTCACAGCTACATTATATCAAATTTTCCATTCTTATTCACTCTTATTCACAATTCTGGGTTGTTTTAACCCAAGTGTTGGGTCAAATATGGACAAACCCAGCCGTTGGGTTCAATTTTTTAAATTGCATTTATAATCCAACGTTTGGGTTTGTCCATATTTGACCCAAAATTGGGTTGAAACAACTGTATTTTTTAGAGTGTTTGACTACATATCTCTCTGGACCGCTGGGATGAATTTAAATGTGAACTTCAGATAGTATTTCACAGCATTCACATCATAAATAATATTGTTAAAACTCTGTCATTAATTACTCACCCTGTAGTTTTGGGTGAACTACAGTTGATGGGACCCCCACTATGGAAGTCAATGGGGTCCATCAACTGTTTAGTTACTCATTTTCTTCAAAATATCTTCTTTTTTGTTCAGGTTTGTAGAGAGAATTATTATTTTTGGGTGAACTAACCTTTTAAATGTACCTGCATTTAAGGATTAAGCTGTCATTTGGACATATCTGCTAAAATGGCCACCAACGAATTCAGCGCCAAGTTATCTCAAATATGATTGTCGGATCTTCATGAAGTTTTGACATGTGCATATTCTTCTTTAAGAGGCACTGTACCAAATTCAGTGTAACTCAGCCACTATGGTGCTGTAATAAGCAAATGCACTATATAACTCAACCGTATGTGACCATATGGCGTTATGTGACATTTGCGATTGAAAATAACCAAGTTTTTCATCCTCAACATGCAATTGACATTTGTTCTGATTCACATTAGACATTTCTTACCAAAAAGTTATTCAGGGAATTTTTAAGTATTTTGCAGATTAAAGTTTCAATTGAATTTTCATGCGTAGTCCACATTGTCTAAAAAGTCTGTTTCTCGTAAACTCAGTGTGCAAACTTAACAAATTTTGGTGCACAAGGACGCCAGGACAATCTGAAGACATGCACCAAATTTCATGGAAATACCCCTAGGGGGCGCTACAATACTGAGCTTCATAGCTCCAGGTTGTTTAATAGAGGAAACTGATTCAAATGTGATTTGTTTGGATCCAGATCATTACCACTGGTGTATTGAGTTCATCACAGCGGTCTGAAGATATGCCAGTGTGCGAAATCGTTCCTGCTTTAATACTGGACACTGTGCTTTCTCTTTAATTTTGAACGATATTTTTCACAAAAGTATTCGTCGTGTTATTAATCTTTGCATGTTTGCATGTTCACATTGCTTTGAAAAGAATTAGCATGATGGGGTTTTTTTTATTGTTTTTGCTCTCTATAAGATTAAATCTTTTTTTATTAGCTTGTTAATTATTTTGCCATTTTATATATATATATAGACTATAGGTGCCACTAATGGTTAATGATTCTGTTTCTAAAGTCCCACAGCTTGTGAAATATATTCAGTGTCCTAAAACATGAATATGTACAAGATTATTGGGTTATTACCAGTTACAGATTTAAAGCAATAATTAAAATCGAAGGCAAATTGCATTAAAATCCAATCAAAGCACATGAGATTACAACACTACAGTTCGCATTGCACATGTTTTTACACTGAGCTCCAATGTGGATTTAAGATATTCTGTGATGCAACTAAACAACTTCTGTATTTCATGTTACATTATACATGCTTCATTAATGTTATTTTACCAGTGATATCAGAGTTTTTCTTTAACTTTCTCATTTTAGTTGCTTTTATAAGCTTCTAGCAATTGCAAAAGTCATGCTGTGCTTGTAAAGCTCTTGCTGTCATCTATAAATTGATCAGATGGTTAGCATATAGTTGAATGTATAGCAATATTTAGAATAGCATTCATTCTTGATGTTGTTCTCACATATATCAAAAAGTAAGTGAAATCATGCGATTGTGAGAATGTCCTGATGTCTTGTTAGTGTACAGGATTCAATCTGCACCTTCACTCGAATGTCATTTCATTGTATTTAAACACTGACACTCTTTGAGAACTTGAACATTTCACATCATGCAAGAAAGAGTGTGTCATTTCTCTGACGGTGAATGATTTATTTGAATCATATAGGCTTTGGACAACAAGAACTAAAATCTGATTCACCTTCAGAGAATCGACTAGTTTCAGGAAAAAATCTTTCATTATTACGAGCATTGCCGTTTCTAGATTTAAAGCAGGTTTGTTTTGTGGTTGTTTTTGTAACCAGCCTTTATTCCTCCCCAAACTATCGCAGCAATCGAAGGGTTAATCAGTAAGAGATTACCACAATCGGCTGGAGGCCGTTTTTACCGACCCTAGAACTAGTGCTAGTTGATGGCTGCAAACTTTGCTCTTTTACCTGCATGTGAGGAAAACCAGTTAGTCCTGAGGAGGAGCCTTGAATGCAATGAAACACCACAGAGCTGAGGAACATCGTCAACCTCAATAAACCCTCTTCAGCGCATCGTTATTCACTCGAGGGACGCTTGTTTCGAGGCTCTGTGGTTTATTTGGCATAATAAGCACAGGTAGATTTATTTTCACGCACCTGCCCGGATCCAGATGGTCTGTGCTAATGAATGGGAACAAAGGAGACAGACACCGTGGCCCAAAATCACAGCGTTTTGCATGGAGACAAGAAACAAGGCTGGCTAGTGTTATTTAAGGGATAAGTTCTTCTCAACTTGTGGGTTTTGACCCAAAAATGTTTTTTGTAAAAGAAAATGATCTGTATTACATTTAAAGCAACACTAAGGAAGATTTTTTTACCTTATAATAGTGTTTCCAAAATCGTCGTGAGTCGTGAAAGGCATTGCCGTATCTGCTATAACCACATATGTACACTCTAAACAATGCTGGGTTGTTTCAACCCAAATTTGGGTCAAATATGGACAAACCCAAATGTTGGGTTAAAATATGTAATTTAAAACTTCAACTTTCACTTTCAAATTCTTTTAATTACATTTTAACCCAACATTTGGGCTTGTCCATGTTTGACCCAAATTTGGGTTGAAATAACCCAGCATTTTTTAGAGTGTAAGATTGCCAATGAGACGTAAGAAAACTACAAATTTGACTTGCTTCACGTCAAGTGTTACAATAAGCATTATTTAGTTTTTCTTCGTTTCTGATGTCGCAATACATCACACTTTCATGAAATCAACATACTCTACTTTGTCTGTGGACATCGTTCATTCCAAAGCCGGCGCTGATAAACAACGATTGTACGCGTGCGACAGTCGGCTGCGCTTGGCTAAATTATTTAACAGCGGTAATGGACAATTCCGCTTCCAACCTGTAGGGCGACCGCAGAGGAAACGTTACTTGGTGTTGCTTTAACGCTGGTTACAGGTTTGGTATTGTGTTGGGTTGCAACTTGCAGCATAAAACCAGTTGAGAACGGCTGCTGTAGAAAACTCAATGTAGTTATGAAGTCACTAATACATTCAAGTTTAATCTATATATCGTTGAAAACAGTCGATGCTATAGTGAAACCGTTTCTTTGTGGCCGTTAACAGCGCTTTATTAAAGGAGTAGTTCACTTTTAAAACAAACTTTTGCTGATAATTTACTCGCCCCCATGTCATCCAAGATGTCCATGTCTTTCTTTCTTCAGTCGAAGATATATAATCCATATTTCTCCATATAATGGACTTCAATGGGGTCCAAACGGTTCAAGGTCCAAATGAGAGTTTCAGTGCAGCTTCAAAGGGCTTTAAACGACACCAGACGATGAATAAGGGTCTTATCAAGCGAAACGAGCGCTCATTTAAAAAATAAATAAAAAAGTTTAAGTTTTATAAGCTCAAATGTAAGTTTTGTGATGAGCGTTCGTGACTCTCCTGTTGAACGAATCTTTTTCCGAGTCATTTGGTTCATTCAATGAACGAAATGTGAACGGAATGACTCGAAAAAAGATTAGTTCATTTTGATGAGCGAGTTCGAACAGGAGAGTCACGAACGCGCATCACAGAACAGAGCAAGGCGAGCATTTGAGCTTATATAAAACTTAATTTATTTTTTAAATGACCGCTCATTTATTTATTTATATGGTTATATTTTTTAGTAATAAATAGACCGTCTGGTGTCGTTTAAAGCCCTTTGAAGCTGCACTGAAACTGACTTTTGGACCTTGAACCGTTTGGTCCCCATTGAAGTCCATTATATGGAGAAAATCCTGGAATGTTTTCATCAAAAACCTTCATTTCTTTTCGACTGAAGAAAGAAAGACGTGGACATCTTGGATGACACGAGGGCGAGTAAATTATCAGCAAAAGTTTTTTTAAAAAGTGAACTACTCCTTTAACTCATATTAACAGTTTGTTAAATAGTGTGTTTCGACTGATCAGCTTCGCTAAATGGATTTTCACTGAATCCAAAATGAGTCTGAAGAAATATTAGTTAAATGATATGACGTAGTTTATTGCCGTTTGCTTGTTATATTAGCAAAAACCTCAACAATGTTTGGACGTTAAGTCACGCTTCCACACGTCTGAATGTCACTGCATTCGAGACCAAATATCAAATCAAGTGTCTCAGATCAATGATGTTTCACTAATGTATAACAAACACAAACATTGTGGTTGTCCATTTTTTTAATGTTTTTGAAAGCTCCTCTGCTCATCAAGGCTGCATTTATTTGGTTAAAAAAATATAGTAAAAATTGTGAAATATTATTCAAATTTAAAATAACTGTTCTCTATGTGAATATATAATAAAGTGTAATTTATTCCTGTGATTTTCAGCATCATTACTCCAGTCTTCAGTGTCACATGACCCTTCAGAAATCACTCTAATATGAGGATCTGATGCTCAATTATTATCTGTTATGCTGGTCGGTTATTAATAATGGTTCTCATCATTATTAATGTACAGTTTTTTTATATATATATTTTTGTGGAAAAATTCTTTTTAAGGATTCTTTGATGAATATAAAGTTCAAATAGAACAGAATTTATTTGAAATACTTAAAAAAAAGAACAGAAAATCTTTACTGTCACTTATGATCAATTTATACATCCTTATTGAATAAAAGTATTGATTTCCAATTTTTTTTCTCTTTTAAGATCGTACTGACCCCAAACGTTTGAATGGTTTCCACAAACATATGAACCATTTTCATCATGAGTGATTTCTGAAGGGTCATGTGACACTGAAGACTGGAGTAATGATGCTGAAAATGACACTACTATATATTCACATAGAAAACATTTTTTTTTAATATTATTTTTTAAAAATGATCAAATTAATTCAGCCTTGGTGAGCAGAAGAGACTTGATTCAGAAACATAAAAAGAGTAAAAGCATCTTTTAAAATGAAATAGCACTTGATTTGATGTTTTATGATCTGAAGCATCCAGGTTAACTTTGTCCAGGTGTGTTTTGGGGTCACTGTGTTTCGGGCCACGGTTGTCTCAGATCCCCCATAATGCTCGTCTCGCACCAGTCCACCGCTGACGAATGGCATGGCACTGCCCTCTCTGGTGTGGGCCTGAGCGAGTTGAATGCAGGGTCAGGGGGTTTGTGCACTAACTCCAGAGTCCTCCTGTCCGTGTTGTGTTTTTTAGAAGCCAGCCTTCCCGGAGAAGACATTGTTGATGACAATAAGAGCTGCCATTGTGAGTTTGTCCCTCAGGATTTAACGCCGGGACTAAAAGTTACCATCAGGGCCGTGTGGTAAGCAAAGATGAGACAGGCAGCATCACTCAGAAAGGACGTAATGCTCAATCACACGTGTAATATTATTGATAATACTAGAGAAGTCTGCATCACATAATATTACCTCATTAACTCAGACTCTCCTGAATGTAAGTTACATTCAGTCTTTTGAATCCTTACATTCACACTTTCATTGCTCAGATCATCTCAGCGACGCTTATATGCATGAGATATGTTGAATATTGAAGGTCAGTATCAAACGCAAAAATAGATAGCAGTGTCTTGGACTCGGTTCAGGACTAAATCTCACGAAAACCAGATGTTCAGGTCATATTTTACTGCAAAATCAATGGCAAAAATCATATGGACTAAACCCAAGTAACAGTTATTTGAAATAAATAAATACTTAAACGTATTTATTTTTATATAGTTGCCAAGGCAGCATCTCTCATTTTTATTTAGGTTGATTTGAACTAAAATAACTTAAACCGAAACTAAGATAAAAATTCCACGATATTGGCTAGACATATTAAAAAATAATAATAGTAAAATTAAAAGGACAAAACACACAAGAAAATTATTCAATGAAAAAAATAATATATAATATATAAAAGAAAAACTAATTGAGAATATTAGTGAAAACTATAATATTGAAAACCAAGGCAAAATTTCTCATTTTTATTCAGATTAATAAAATAATAAATAAAACTATTTTATTTTATTTTGTTATTAAAAACTGTAGACATTTTTAAAACTAATAAAAAATAACAAAAACAATAAAATGATTGTGATAAAAAAAAAACATGAAATAAAAAAATAAATCTAATTCAAAATATTGACAAAAACTATAATAGTGACAAAAATTAAAACCAAGGTAATTTCTCTGTTTTTTTTTTTATTTAACCCAAACTAAAATTACTAAAACTGAAATATTATTTAGATTATAGACACATTAAAATAATAAAATCTAATAAAAATGACAAAATAAACATATAATATGGAAAACAAAGCTAAACTTAAAATAAAAACACACAACAAAATTATTAAAACCTTAATTAAAATTAAAAATGAAAACAGGAAATATAAAAATAAAAACTAATTCTGAATATTTACAAAAACCATAACATTGAAAATCAAGGGAACATTTCTCATTTTTATTTTAACTGAACTTTTAACTCAAAAAAAAAAACAAATAAATAAAAACCCTGATTTATTTAATAAAAAAATAACAAAAAAGGCAAAACACACCACAAAATTATTAAAACTAAATAAAATAAAAATAAAACAGAAAATATGGCCAAATACTAGTGAAAACTGATACAACAAATGGGCCGTAGAAAGCAAAATATATGTTCTCATTTCTTTGTTTTTGTTGTGAAATATGACCCTGGCCCGGCTCTCTGAGATTCACACAGATGTCTGTGTGTTCAGGGTGTTTAACAGTGATAATGTGTGTGAATTGTTTGTCCCCGCAGCATCATGAGGTTCATGGTGTCCAAGCGCAAGTTTAAGGAGAGTCTTCGGCCGTATGACGTGATGGACGTCATTGAGCAATATTCAGCCGGACATCTCGACATGTTGGCGAGGATTAAAAATCTGCAGTCCAGGCAAGAACAGAAACACCTGACCGCTCCACACACACACACACACACACACACACACACACACCGTATAGTGTTGTTCTTCTGTGTTCTGCATGGCTTAGTTTCCTAAATGTCTTTCACTGTTTGCATATCTGTCAGAATATGTACATATACAACACCCAAACACTTCACTTCAGTGGCATAATGTGTGTGTTTGAGGAACATTATCTACATTTTCATTTATTGAGATAAAATATCGAGATATCAGAGCAGCATACGTGGGTCAGTAATGATTTTTATTAGGGCTGTCAAACGATTAATCGCATCCAAAATAAAAGTTTGTGTTTACATAATATATGTGGGTGCACTGTGGATAATTATTTTGTATATATAAATACACACACATGCTTGTATATATTTAAGAAATATTTTCATGTATATACTGTATATAGATTATAGATTATATATAAATATGTTATAAATAAATAATATTTTTTTCTTAAATATACATGCGTGTGTGTGTATATATATATATATATATATATATATATATATACACAAAATAATTATACACAGTGCACCCACATAGGCTATATTATGTAAACACAGACTTTTATTTTGGATGTGATTAATCGTTTGACAGCCCTAATTTTTATATTTCCAAATCTATTAATTTATTCAAAAATAATTGAAATGCAGTTTCACAGAAAAAAATATTACTAAAAAATGGCAACAAAATGACAAAGTATTAATTAAAAAAAAATCTAAATTAAAACTTAACTAATTCAAAATATTTTTGTGAAAACTATGAGTCCAATAAAGCAAAAACATTTATTTAAATATTTATTTTTTACACCTGTTCCAGTATTTCAGTCACATCCATGTTATTTTAGGGGAATCCTGAAAGAAAGTAAATATATTCCTGCTTTTATATTTTGAAAACATTAATGGCATACTTTCAGCACACGTTGATGGCTGACGATCAGGGAGCTTTGTATCGTAATAATAAGTATGTCTGGAATATGTTTTCTTGGAGTCTGGGCTTGTTGTTGTTGGTGTGTGTTTCTCCCCGTGACCCGTCGAGGGTCCTGACGTTTGCGCCGGTCCGGATCACGTCACTCTGCATTGTGCTGTCCTCTACTCTATTTGTTTGCCAGGTTAGATATGATATTGGGTCCTCCGGGTCCTTCGGGTCCTCCGGGTCCCAGCACCCCTCGCCAAAAGAAGTGTTCAGCCAAAGGAACCAAAGAGTCGCCCCTGTTGTCTTCTAGGTTAGGACGCCCCAGACTGCATCGCCAGATCTCTATCCAGACACAAGTGAAGAAACCTGCTTCTGTTTCAGACTACATGGCTAGTAGACACTGAGCTGGAGTGATCAGGGACCACTAACTCCACTCTTAGAGAAAAAAGGTTCTGTTTTAGGCTCGAAAGATGGTGTATTAAAGGAGTAGTTCACCTCAAAATGAACATTTCCTAATAATTTACTTACCCCAATGCCATCCAAGATGTTCATGTCTTTCTTTCTTCAGTGGAAAGGAAATTAAGTTTTTTGAGGAAAACATTTCTGGATTTTTTAAGGGTCTTATCTAGCAAAACAATCGGTAATTTTCTAAAAAAATAAATAAAATAAAAAAACTTCGGCCTTTATTTGTAATTTTAGTTAAAGTTTTAAAAATTATGTTGCGTGTTTTTAAAAAGATCTTTATATATTTATTTTATTCGTATTAGTTAGTTTTAATAATTTGTTTTTTGTTATTTTTTTTATTAAATAAATCTAGGTTTTTATTTTATTTTTAATGTCAGTTAAAAGTTCAGTTAGAATAATGCTTTGATTTTTAATGTTACAGTTTTTGTTAATATTCTGAATTAGTTTTAATTTTTATATTTCCTGTTTTTGTTTTTAATTCTAGTTAAAGTTTTAATATTTATGTTGTGTGTTTTTAAAAAGATCTTTATATATTTATTTTATTCGTATTAGTTAGTTTTAATATTTTTTTTTTATTAAATCTAGGTTTTTATTGTATTTTTAATGTCAGTTAAAAGTTCAGTTAGAATAATGCTTTGATTTTTAATGTTACAGTTTTTGTTAATATTCTGAATTAGTTTTAATTTTTATATTTCCTGTTTTTGTTTTTAATTTTAGTTAAAGTTTTAATAATTATGTTGTGTGTTTTTAAAAAGATCCTCTGTATATTTATTTTATTCGTATTTCATTTTAGTTATTTAAGTTCATCAAGATAAACTAAATAAAAAAGAGTTTAGCTTTGTTTTCCATATTATAGTTTTCACTAAAACTAGATTTCTATACTTCCTGTTTTCATTTAAAGTTTTAATACTTTTGTTGTTGTTTTTATTTTAAACATGTCTATAAAATCCAGAACTGTTTTCCTCAAAAAACTTTCCACTGAAAATCTTGGATGTCATTAGGGTGAGTAAATTATCAGGAAATTGTCATTTTGAGGTGAAATAAACCTTTAATAATAATTATAATTAAAAAAAAAAACGATATAAATTCATTAAAAATGTATTAATTAAAACAAAATGATTCCTTTGATGTTCTAAATGGAACCTTTTCTTCTAAGAGTCTATTAGCGTTGAAACGGCCCAAACGCTCCAGGCAGCTTCTGATAATCAACTCTTAATGGACTTTTGTTTGTTGTGACTGAGCTAATCACAAGAGACGCTGCTTTGTTGAGAGAAAAGCAGTGGGACCAAATGTCACGTTTCGGTGAGTTACTAGTCATGTAGCTGAACTAAACCTGGTTAAGCTAGTTTGCCTGCACCGCTGTTTGGAAATGAAGCGTTACGGCAGTGAGAAGCAGCAAATGGAGATGCACACGTCCAAAAAAATGGTTTTAATTTCATTTAGCATCGCTGTTGCTAATGCATGGCGTTGTTTCAGGCATGCCACATGACGCACTATTTTTATTCTTTCGCAAGTGCGATTTTCTTCATACGGTCTCAGCAGGGCATGCTTGACTCCAGCGTTCTGCTGAGCATATCTGGAGCATATTGGACGTGATATAATATTTCTGATGCTTTGATGAAAACCGTATCTAGTGTCTCAGATCAGACGCACCCCTGCTAGTGTAGCTTATCATCTGAATCTTTGGATAATGTGTCAAACTGATGCTTACATTCGCATTCTACATATGTAATACGCAGCTAAAGATGTGATTTCACGTTGACACATTGTTCAAAAATGGCAAATATCAACAGAAAACGTCTGACTCTTTCTGTCCAATCATCTCTGTCAATCTGTCTCATTATCATATCCCTCCCTCTGCATGCATTCATTTACATCCCACAATGCTTTGTGCTTCAAGATAGAATACATGGTTTATTGTTTCTTTGATATGAATATTGTTGTTGTAAAACTTTGGGTTATTAACAATGAACCGGTAATGGAAATAGATGGAAAACAAAACTCAATACAAATCTGTACTTGATAATTGGTGATTATATCAAAAAAGCGTTTTTGTCCATGTATAATGAATCACTGTCTCGCATATTTCCCCCTATAAGAGATGTTTGCAGGAAAAACTCATGAATTGTCAAGATGTTTCCTCTCTTTAATTGATTGTTAGAGTGGATCAGATTGTTGGTCGAGGCGCTCCGATTACAGACAAGGATCGTCCTAAAGGAACCACAGATGGAGAACTGCCGGAGGATCCCAGCATGATGGGACGACTCGGGAAAGTGGAGAAACAGGTACATCGCAATCACTCGTTTACACTGAACCAGTCAGGGTTTCCAGTCATCCTAGATTTTATTATTATAGCTTGGCGAACGCTCATCAGAAGAGAGATTACTTGGTTAAAGATCGTTCAGAAAGGAATACTTTTAAAATGGTTATAACTTATTCATAATGTCTTATAAAAGAAGATTCATTTTAAAATTGTGTTAAACATTTAGAGGTTGTTGGACACCCTTCACAAGGCTACTATGTTGGGTTTATATTATAATTAAAAAAATTAATTTTAGTAATATAAAATCAAAGAATGACATTCTAGTGGGCATTTGATTGAACAAAAATGTGCAAATATTCAATATAATCTGGAATATTTTGGTCAATCTTTGCGTAGCATGTAGACATGAACTAAAGGACACAAAGGCATGACCATTGGACAGGGAAATGCTCACTAGGTCAGCAGGATCAGACAAAAAGTCTGAACAATTACCACCATTTTCCAGAACTGCAACCTACCTGGAGTCTCCAGAAGAGCAAGATATCAGGATCTCAGAGATCTCTTTTTTTTCCAACCGAGCCGTACCAAGCCATGCCAAGCCGTGCCGTGCCGAGCCGTGCCGTGCCAAACCATACCAAGCCGTATCAAACCATACCAAGCCGTGTCGAGGCATACCGAACCGTACCAAGCCGAGCCGTACTGTGCTGAGCCATACCGAACCGTACCATGCTGTGTCGAGCCGTACCGAGCCGTGCTGTACCGAGCCATGCCATGCAGAGCCGTACCGAACCGTACCAAGCCGTGTCGAGCCGTACTGAGCCATGCCGTGCCGAGCCGTATGGAACCATACCAAGCCGTACTGAGCCGTACCGAACCCGTGCTGAGCCGTGCCAAACCGTACCATGCCGTGCCGAGCCGTACCATGCCGTATCAAACCATACCAAGCCGAGTCGAGCCATACCGAACCGTACCAAGCCGAGCCGTACTGTGCTGAGCCATACCGAACCGTACCATGCTGTGTCGAGCCGTACCGAGCCGTGCTGTACCGAGCCATGCCATGCAGAGCCGTATCGAACCGTACCAAGCCGTGTCGAGCCGTACCGAG
This sequence comes from Pimephales promelas, assembly GCF_988280905.1. Classification (NCBI taxonomy): domain Eukaryota; kingdom Metazoa; phylum Chordata; class Actinopteri; order Cypriniformes; family Leuciscidae; genus Pimephales; species Pimephales promelas. Next base: position 38,493,271 of record NC_142776.1, read on the forward strand.
CCGTGCCATGCAGAGCCGTATCGAACCGTACCAAGCCGTGTCGAGCCGTACCGAGCCGTGCCATGCAGAGCCGTACCGAACCGTACCAAGCTGTGTCGAGCCGTACCGAGCCGTGCCATGCAGAGCCGTACCGAACCGTACCAAGCTGTGTCGAGCCGTACCGAACCGTGCTGTACCGAGCCATGCCATGCAGAGCCGTACCGAACCGTACCAAGCCGTGTCTAGCCGTACCGAACCGTACCAAGCCGTGTCGAGCCGTACCAAGCCGTGTCGAGCCGTATCGAGCCGTGCCATGCAGAGCCGTACTGAACCGTACCAAGCCGTGTCGAGCCGTACCGAACCGTACCAAGCCGCGTCGAGCCGTACTGAGCCATGCCGTGCCGAGCCGTATGGAACCATACCAAGCCGTGCCGAGCCGTGCCAAACCGTACCATGTCGTGCCGAACCGTACCATGTCGTATCAAACCATACCAAGCCGTGTCGAGCCGTACCAAGCCGTACCGAACTGTACCAAGCTGTGTCGAGCCGTACCGAGCCGTGCTGTACCGAGCCATATCGAACCATACCAAGCCGTACCGAGCCATGTCAAGCCGTACCGAACCGTGCCGAGCCGTGCCATGCAGTGGAAAAGTGCCATAGGATTATGTCATAATAAGATCTTCCTCTTCTGCAGGTGATGTCAATGGAGAGAAAGCTGGATTTCCTGGTGAACATCTACATCCAGCGCATGGGAATCCCGCAGTCCGAGACGGACGCCTACTTCGCCTCTAAGGAGCCCGACCCGGCGCCTCCGTACCACAGTCCGGTGGAGCACATGGAGAAGAGCGGATCCATCACCAAAATCATCCGGTCCAACAGCTCAGCGGGACAGAAGAACTTCGACCCGCCGACCTCCACGTGCGTCAATCACCACTGTCCTCCGTCCACGTCCCGGCACCCACAAACCATCCCCGATCCCGGCCCGATCCCCGATCCCGCTTCGCTAGTGCGTATCCCTCCGCCTCCGGCACACGAGCGCTCGTCCAACGGACACAACGGAGGATCTCGCGCACACCACTCCCGCGAAGACGGGCGCCTTTCCCAAGCCGGAGCCGAGAGCGACACGTCCGTATCAATCCCGTCGGTGGATCACGAGGAACTCGAACGCTCCTTCAGCGGATTCAGCATCTCGCAGTCCAAAGAAAACCTGGACTTTATGAACAACGCTTATTTTAGCGGCGTGCCGCGCTGCGCTAAAGTGAGGTCGTACATCGCGGAGGGCGAGTCGGACACGGACTCCGATCTGTGTGTCCCGTCGCCTCATTCAGCCACCGGAGACGGCGCGTACGGGGACCGAGGCTGGACCGGACCCAAGTGAAACCGCTCTGGAAGTCTTTACAAACCAGCGTCAGACTGTATTTGTGGGAACCTGCGTGTTTAAGAAGCAGAGTTTCACTCACAAGCACGACTCCACGAGCGGAAGAAGAGAGAAAATGCCTCTGGGAGCCTTGACGTAAAGATGGAGGAGAGACCGTTTCACATCTGGCGTGTTTTCATCTTTAAGGTGGAGACGGCAAAAGCTTGAGTGCTGGAAACGACTTCTAGGAGCTTTATCCATCAGGATGGATGAGAGACACGTGTTTATCGTTTCACATGTGCTGCGTTTTCATCTTTAAAGGAGTAGTTCACTTTTGAAAAAACTTTTGCTGATAATTCACTCGCCCCCATGTCATCCAAGATGTCCATGTCTTTCTTTCTTCAGTCGAAAAGAAATTAAGGTTTTTGATGAAAACATTCCAGGATTTTTCTCCATATAATGGACTTCAATGGGAACCAAACGGTTCAAGGTCCAAAAGACACTTTCAGTGCAAACTGCAAACTGTTCAAAGGGCTTTAAACGATTCCAGACGATGAATAAGGGTTATTAACGGTTATTTCAAAACTTATTCCAAAAATGTAACTTTTCTAAGGACAAATGCTAGCCTTGCTCTATTCTGTGAGGCGTGTTTGTAACGTCACGTAATACGTAATTACGTTCAAAAGGTCACGGGCGACGTAACCGGAAGTACAGAATCAAAATCGTCCGACATCGTTGTTTTACCTTTTAATTCCTTTTTTGTAAACGGTGTTTGAGTTAGTTTGCACGTTCAACCTATGCGTTCAACTTGTAAACACTGACTCTGTACTTCCGGCTACGTCGCCCGTGACCTTTTGAACGTAATTACGTATTACGTGACGTTACAAACGCGCCTCCAGAATAGAGCAAGGCTAGCATTTGTCCTTAGAAAAGTTACATTTTTGGAATAAGTTTTGAAATAACCGTTAACAACCCTTATTCATCGTCTGGTGTCGTTTAAAGCCATTTGAAGCTGCACTGAAACTCTCTTTTGCACCTTGAACCGTTTGGACCCCATTGAAGTCCATTATATGGAGAAAAATCCTGGAATGTTTTCATCAAAAACCTTAATTTCTTTTCGACTGAAGAAAGAAAGACATGGACATCTTGGATGACATGGGGGCGAGTAAATTATCAGCAAAAGTTTTTTCAAAAGTGAACTACTCCTTTAAGAACTCTGAAACCACGTGGGACTTCGTTACGACCAGCGCTAGACCAGCCCGATCTCATGAAGATGTGTATCTATAGCACAAATTTTATTTCTCATACCATTTATACGGCAAAAATAGTTTTTGCGTGCATATGATACGCACTTTATGGACTCGCTCCACACCCCTAATCCTACCCAAGGGGTTTACAGTGCGTATGAAAACTATTTTTTGCGTATAAATGGGACGAGAAATCAAATTTGTGCTATAGATACGCAGCGCGCTTTCATGAGATTGTGTCGGCTAGACTGTATTTGTGAGCACCTGTGTGTTTAGAAAGCAGGGTTTCACTTACAAGCTCAACTCCATGAACGGAAGAAAAGTGGAGACGGCAAACGTTGGAGATGACTTCTCAGAGCCTTATCCATCAGGTCGACGTAAGGATGGAGGAGAGACACGTGTTTATCGTTTCACATGTGCTGCATTTTCATCTTTAAGAACATTTTCTGGATTTGCATCTCACTAGTTAAATGAGTAGTTCACTTCAGATTTAAAGGGATAGTTCACTTTGAAATACGTTTTTGATATGTTTTATCTTACCTCAAGGGCATCCAAGATGTAGGTGTCTTTGTTTCCACAGTAATTTCAACACAGAAGAAGCACAGAGAAGTCCAAATTAAACATGATTTAATGACTCGTAAATGTAAGTACACATTGATGGCCTAAGACACGAAACGAGCGGTTTGAGTGAGAAAACCAACAGTATTTATATCGCTTTACCTCGTGTAATCACAGTGATCTGAATCAGTTCTACTGAACCGAACTGAATCAGTTCAATGTTACGGAAGTGATCGCTTGCGTGTGACGTCACTCAATATTTACGCGGAGATTTCGTAAGTTTTACCTTTTACTAAACATATTTAGATATACCGAAATCGTCTTCCATTGCGGTTTCCCGTCTATCTAAATATGTTTAGTGAAAGGTAAAACTTCCCAAATCTCTGTATAAACAAAGAGTGACGTAGCGATCACTTCCAGACGGAAGCGCCCGTGCCGTCAGATCATTTTGTCATGGCTGTGATTACACGAGGTAAAAACGTTTTCTCACACAAACCGCTCGTTTCGTGTCTTAGGCCATCAGTGTGTACTTACGTTTACGAGTCATTAAATCATGTTTAATTTGGACTTCTCTGTGCATGCTTTTTGAGGTGGACCCCCTGATAGACAACAACGGTTTGACTGAAAAATGTCAAAATTGAAAATACTGCGGAAACAAAGACATCTTCATCTTGGATGCCCTTGAGGTAAGATAAAACATATCAAAAATTAATTTCAAAGTGAACTATCCCTTTAAAATCTCCTGGTCATTTCCTCTCCTCCATGTCATCCAAGATGTTTCTTCCTTTCTTCAGTGGAAAAGAAATGAAGGTTTTTGAGGAACACATATAGTGACTTCAATGGGGTCCAACGGGTCGAAGGTCCAGATGTGAGTTTCGAGCTGTGATGCGACAAGTGCAAGACCAGCATCAGTGGTTAAAGTATACAAATGTGTATTTTGTTGTAAATGTCGGCTGGTTTGTGTAGATCAGACTCTTATTCCTCGGCTGGATCGTGTCGAGACTTTGAAGCTGCACTGAAACTCACATCTGACAAGTTGGACCCCATTGAAGTCACTATACGGAGAAATCCTGGAGTGTGTTCCTCAAAAACCTTCATTTCTTTTCCACTGAAGAAAGAAAAACATGAACATCTTGGATGACGTGGGGGCGAGTAAATGATCAGGAGATTTTAATTCTGAAGTGAAGTAATCCTTTTAAAGGGATCGTTCACCTAAAAATAACCCGAACGTTCTGTCATGGTTTACTCACTCTTGTGTCTTGAGTTGTTTGCTGTAAAAAATATTTTCAAGATTTGTTATCACAACATATTTTCTTTTGTCAAATCAATTTAAATAATTCATTTAGTTGAGATAACTTATAATTTTGAGTTTCTGATGGTTAAATGAATCTCCTTCATTGTATTAACTCACTTTTTCCAGTTCAATCAACTTAAAATTTTAAGTCAACCAGGTTACTTACTTTTTTAAGTTAAACCAACAATATTTTTTTTACAGTGTGTCAAGCTCCAAAAAGGCCAAAACTACACATAAGTGTACATCTACATGGATGCATTTGGCAGAATCTTTTATCCAGAGCGACTTGCATTGCATTGTAGGTGTGTAAGGTTTGTGACCCAAACTGAATCAAACTGTTATTTATCGTTTATTGGACTCGTATTCCAAGCCTTCTGACGTTATATGAAGGTATAGTGAAATGTAAGTTGCTGATAAACATGGGGGCGAGGAGTAAATAATGAGAGATTTTGGATGAAGGATCCCTTCCGTGTTCATTGTGAATGTATTTCACGACAGCTTGTGAATTTCAAAATGTCTTTTTACACCAGGTCACTTAATGTCCATCACAATACTCCCTAAATGAACACCATTCACTTCAAGTACATAAGAAATATAAAATGTCACTTTCTCTCAAGTTTACAATTTTTTAAGACACACCTAACTTGCATGTTGATAAATTAGGAATATTAAGAAAGAATGTATATTCTTTAAATGGAAAAAAGCCTATTTTCTGCTGAAAGAAAAATCTTTTCCTAAAGACACTTCCAAAGCAATTTCTAAAAACAGTGTACATAAACCGTTTAATAACGTAATGTGTCTGCTTCACAATCATAAACATTTCATGTCGTCTGAAAACATGAGGGCCAGATGAAGTTGAACGTAAACAAACTAGTTGAATCATTCATGAATCTACTCTTTTGAATGCACTATTTTGTGTGAGAAATGCACTGTATAATTTTGCCTTGTTCTTCTTCTGATGTGTTTGATGTTCTGTTGCCTTTTATTGTTTTTTTTATTGCTTGAAACCATATTGAACAAAAATGTCTGTATGGAGACCGGACATAAAGTACGTTTCCCGACTGAACATCTCCAAAGAGGATAGTTCGTTATAGTTTACATCATCTCGTCTTCCATATCTCCTGCGTTCAGATATCTGACAGTCTCTCCCTTTAATGCTGTTCATCTGTTGCATGTGCTGGACACACCGGGGCAAGTTGTCACACTTTCCAAATCCAGGGAATATTTCTCATGGTGTGTTGAAAAAATACATTTACATTTTACATTTGGCAGATGCTTAATGTTTACATTTAATCAGTTCAAGCATTGGTGTTGCTCTACTGTATCTATAGCGGGGCATGTTGTCACACTCAATGATATACGGGTAACATTTTACAATACATTAGTTAACATTATAAACTATTAATAGTTAACACTCTAAACAATGCTTGGGTCAAATATGGTTAAACCCAAATATTGGGTTAAAAATGTTACTTTCACTTTCGACTGTCATTTTTTTAATTGCATTTTTTTTAACCCAACATTTTGGGTTTGTCCATATTTGACCCAAATTTGGGTTGAAACAACCCAGCATTTTTTAGAGTGATTAGATAGCATGAACTAATGATGAACTGCACATAATACAATTTTGAGTCAAATATGGACAAACCCAAACGCTGGGTTAAAAATTTTAATTCAAATGTAACCCAGCCATTGGGTTTTGTTTGTACTATTGTACCAGATTATAATTACATACTAGAAACACAAGCTATAATTAATTCTATCCCTTCAGAACATGTCAGTGATTTATGTTCTTAAAACTTGTTACACTCTAAAAAAGGCTGGGTTGTTTCAACCCAAATTTGGGTAAAATATGGACAAACCCAAAATGTTGAGTTAAAAATGTAATTTAAAAATTTAACCCAACTTCAACTTTCACTTTCAACTGTAGGCTACATTTTTTTAATTAAATTTTAACCCAACATTTGGGTTTGTCCATATTTGACCCAACTGCGGGTTGAAACAACGCAGCATTTTTTAGAGTGTAGTGAATGCACTGTGAACTAACAATGAACAGCTGTATTTTTATTAACCAAGATTAACAAATACAGTATTTCTCAATTAGTTAATATATTTATTGTAAAGTGTTACCGATATAAGTTACAAAAAAAAAAATAGCTGACAGTGAAATATGTAATACTATCAAAATAAAATGAACAAAACAAACTGGTGTTTCACTCAACCACTTTTAACGCAATGTATCTTTGCCTTGTGACAACTTGCCCCGGTCTCCTTGAACTGAATGCAAAATACTTAAAATGAAGTAAAAGCAGCAGAATTACTTCCTGGATTCAGACAACAGTCAATATATATGTGATGTGGAGTCAGAATACTGTGGTAAACATGGCTGCAACATCTTCTAGCCTAACAGACGCACATTGAGGAAGACAAGTCATTGATTCGGTTGAGTTCTGTGACAGATCTGAAGCTGACAGTCTCTTGCATGAAGATGCCATCGGATGAGAAGTAATCTCATTCGCCGTTTGTAAGAGAGAGTTGAGTTCTGCACATTCAATCGGTGAATCTGTAATAGTCATTTGAGTTGAATATTGTCACAGTTGCCTTGGTTTCAATTTGTTTTTCCAAAGAATATTGCGTATTTTCAGGGGTGTAAAGTAACGAATTACAAATACTCACGTTACTGTAATTAAGTAGTTTTTTTCAGAAATTGTACTTTTTTGAGTAAGTTTAAAATTGTGTAATTTTACTTTTACTTGAGTACATTTTAAGTGATGTATCGGTACTTTTTCTCCGCTATTTTCCTTCTGTTTGTGGCCGTTACTCGTTACATGCTTGTTTTAATTTTATTTTTATCCATCAACGTGATTGGATCGAGTAATCGGTCTCGTGACTGTCATCAATTCAAATTAAGCATATAAAACTTACCGCCTATTCCTGCTGTTACTCGTGACTGCGGTGGAAGTGCATTCATCACGCATCAATTCAATCCAGATATCAGCGTCTCCCTCTAATATGCTAAGGTACATTTCACATTTCTTCTTAATATGATATTTATAAAGGCTGGCCTGTCTACATGGCCTAACATTTGGTCTGAGGTTGGGGGAATTGCGAGACGAGTTCATAATGCGGTGAATTCCCGCTCCCATTTACTTCACAATCACAGGAGAGACGCGCGTCACGATCTGCCACGTCTCGCGCTCGCCATGCCGCCAGATTCAGAATCAGTGCACCATGTCGTTAACTTGAACTGCATTACTTAATAAGAAATTAGCACAGCTCGTTAATAAACAGCGTTTTTTGATTGATCCATTATGTGATCCGTCTTCATTTGGCAAGTGCACTTGCGCAAAAACATTTTTTCATGCTGAACTTTTTTTTGTGTGGATATCATGCTGCTGATAAAACGGCTTCGCCGAGACTTCAGAGACAAAGTGTGTTTGTTTCTTTTGTAAAAGTTTCCTGGATATAACTTCCCTATTTAATGCACAATTGTCCTTTCAAATTATATTATCAGCATTACAATGTGAGTAAATGTAGCCGTGTAAAATGTAAGGGATGATGCCACCCTTCTAGAACAATGCATTTACGTTTAAATTGTAACATATTTAATAGCATGGAATTAAAGTGTGTAATTAGTGTTTTTAGTGCACTTTTTCAGTGCATTAGTTGAGGTAATATGATAATATTAGTGATTCTCATTTATCAAAACACTAACATTGGTACCGTTTTGGAGAGAAATTGGGTATTTTTTTATTCAACCCATCTCTTGGTGTGTGATGCTGAACTATCATATGAGTTTCTAAAGGTTTTTGAATTATTTGCACAGTTATGAATATTGATATTTTATGTGCAACAATAACATGCTCAGGCCCAGTGGCTTTTCGCCTAATTTTAAATGCTTTCCCCCCCAAATAATATGATTTAAATGGTGATGAGTGTACTGATTTGATGCATTTTAAAAAGATGGATGATAGATATTCTTCAATCTTTCTTACAAAGAACAAAATATAATGTGAATTCTATTATGTGCATTTTTAAACTTATAAGTTGTAGTGCACAGTGTTTATTATAAGGGTTAGAATCCGCACCTCAGTACTCACTACTCACTACTCTTGAGTACTTTTAAATAAGCTACTTTTTTACTTTTACTCAAGTAGTTTTTTGGACAAGTACTTTTTACTCTACTCACACTACATTTTTTGGAATGTAATGGTACTTTTACTTGAGTATGTTTTTTCAGTACTCTTTCCACCACTGCGTATTTTGCTGAATTGCCTTTGGTATCTTTTATAACAGTGTCAGTTTTTTTCCAGTTGTGTTTTAGCTCAGTTTGCTTCTGAAATGCTTGTGAATGTATTTCTTAACGCTGTTGTTTTGTTTTCACTGTACAGACTCATAACCTGCACGACACACATGTTAGATCTGCACAAAACACAACTGCGAGAAACTCACAGAGGTCTGAGATATGAACGAACTTCCACGAGACTCAAGTAAATCGGGTAATACTTTACAACTAACGTGATAAATAAAATGGTCATTTTTTAGTTAATGCTAATTTCAACATAAATTCAAATTTTTATGGTCTTTAATAATGTTCGATGCATAAAAAGGTTTCAATTGGAAATTTGTCTGACATTTTTAAATGTTACTTGTTTCGGAATGTTCACAGAACGTTCAAAAGTAACATTCTCATAATCGTTGAAGAACGATGTAATTGGAATGTTAAGTTAAAGGGGCTTTATCTAAGAATTTTCATGTATTAATTGTTTTTTTTTATTGCCAATGTGTGATCAGCTTGTAACGAAACGTTAAAAAACATCGTTTTAAAAACGCTTTTCATTTACATCAACCCGCGTAAATACGCTGTCGAGCGCCATCATAACTCTGCCAAACTGGGCGCTCGCATGACGTTGCGCATTTTCTGGCGCATAATGTGACGTTTGAGAACCCAACACACACGACAACACATAAACGGCGTTATCGGACATCTCTGGCCGGAGTTTATAGAAATAATCGTTTTCTGTGATAAAAACGGGGTTTTCGTCTAAATGAGAGGCCAGACCGCGGGGAAATATCTGCGTGTTCCCTTTGTGTAAACGGGGCAGTATAAGGCCGGATTTGGCGGGAAATCAAAAGGATGTACCGTTTACGCTCCCGAGACCCTCTTTCCCATTCAACGACACATGAAACAAACGAATGCTTATACAATGTTCAGGATAAAATAGCCATAAGAGCCGTTCTGTACTGTAACTTTTATTCTTAAATATGCTTTTAATCAAACTATAACAGCGTCATCTGTCGTCATGATCGGGATGTTCGCTGGCAACTTTTTACTTCCAAGCAAAGAACTTCTCCGTGAGTATATTGAATATTGAATCATGTTCAGACTCGTACGTTACGTGAGCAATAAGTTGCTGGCCGCAGTTCACTTAATGCCCACCGGTGTCGCTAAATAACAAGGGTTTCTGAATTAAATAACATTAAATTAAATTAAATTAGGGCTGTGCAAAAATTAATTGCGATTAATCGCATCCAAAATAAAAGTCTGTGTTTACATAATATATTTGTGTGTGCTGTATATAATTATTTTGTATATATAAATACCTATGCATGCATGTATATATTTAAGAATTATTTGCGCTTAAATTCTGTATATATATATATATAAATGCATAATCTATATTATATAAATATAAATATTTTACATATGAATAACACATTTTCTTAAATATATACATGCATGTGTGTGTATTTATATATAGCCTACAAAATAATTACATACAGCACACACAAATATATTATGTAAACACAGACTTTTATTTTGGATGCGATTAATCGCGATTAATTTTTGCACAGCCCTAAATTAAATTAAATTAAAGTTTAAACATTAAATGTTTTCATAACTTACATTTTTGTGTTTGCCAGGTTATCGTAAAGCGTAGATGAGTATAACTGTGGTGTTTGTGATTCTGCACCTCCAGGATTTACTTTAATTCAGTTTACCAGCAAATCTCGACTATGTAGCGCTCGACTAGCGCTAACCAGCACACACACACTTGAGGACACATGAAAGTAAAGTTATTATTTGACTGTTTTAAGTGTTCAATATGATCATTATGGAGCAAAAGTTTTTTTTTTTAATCTTATCTTACACAGAAGGAACGGCCCGCGCATCTCACATATCCTGCAAGCCTTAGCCTACGTTTCTGGTCTTTGTGTGGAAAGTGACAGAAATGGTGTTTTTGGCTTCCGCTAATGTCATTTAATCATGTGACACCACGCCGGTATGTTCTCGGATCCATGATTGCTGTTTTCCACAGACGATGAACTCTGCTGTTGTCTTTTATTTTTCTTCTCAAGAGAAGCGAATGCTTGCCGGCATGTTCTGAACCGCTAAATGCCATATTAAATATATATATAGCTTTTGATTATTATGTAGCATATCTGTCGTCGTGTAGTCACTCAAATCCATGAGCTCATGGGCAAATGTACAATAAACTTTGTATATCATAATGTTCAGATGGTGCTGTCGTTCATGTTCACGTTTGTATTGGGATATTCACAATATAAATCATCCCAAAACAGCTTTATTTTAAAAGCTTGATTAGTTATGCATTGGCCTGATTCTGGATCAGTCTGAATGGACGTTGTTTTGATTTGATATATTTTTGTGATATTCCTGGTTATATAATTTCACTCAGTCCTTTTTGTAATGTGCTGCTTGTGTGTGTGTGTGTGTTTTGACTCCTCGGGTGGTGTTTGGGTCATGAAAGCGGGTTTGATTGTGACCTGAACATGTTTTTGTGAGTTTCGCTCTATTATTGCATGAATATAATGCAAGAGTAGTGTGTGTAGTGTGTGTAGGCATGATGTAGTTCTTCCATTAGCAGCCTCTTAATGTGTGAATATGAATCATAAATATTGCACACTCGTGCACTTACACATTGTGTGTGTGTGTGTGTGTGTGTGTGTGTGTGTGTGTGTGTGTGTGTGTGTGTCAGAGAGAGAGAGAGTGTGAGTGAGTGTGAATAAGTGTGTGTGTGTGTGTGTGTGTGTGTGTGTGTGTGTGTGTGTGTGTGTGTGTGTGTGTGTGTGTGTGTGTGTGTGTGTGTGTTTGAATGCAAAATTCTTAATTACTTTTTCTAGATTTATCAGAGCCTGCTCCTCACTGGATGTAAAATAATAATAATAATAATTTGACTAATTTCACATTTAAAAAAAAAAGGTTATTTGTTTTTTCTCTAATGATAAATCTTATCATAATGAATATTACTTAATTAATCTGCTTCTTCTGTTAGCAAAATTTGTTATTAATGTAAATTTGGAAACAAGCCTTTGTGAGCAGAAATTCAACAACACCTAAACACAATACTGGTTTTTGAACAATAAGAAATCTGCAAAATGCACATTTTTGTTTAACTTTTATGTTTCTCACTGTTTTTGTTTTACTCATTGTACCCCCTGACTGTAAGTGTAATTCTTAAAAGTCAATAAAAAATAAAAACGTAATAATAATAATAAAAACCTCTTGCAATTGGCTAAATTGGAACGTGCTGAGGCTATTCCAGTACACCATACATCGATGGAGTCGCCCCTGCCGAACCCAGCAACAAATGATTATGCAAAGCGACTTATAAATGAGTTTTTTTAATGCAAATGAAGACGAAAAGTAAAGTCACGAACACAGTTTTTCTTCCTTTTTTCTTTACAGCAAGATGATGTTTAGGTGATCATTAAATAAAGTACAGAATTGTTTATTATTGGTGTTTTGTCTATTCTGATTTATTTTGCTTCGCATTCACAATATCAAAAAACAGATTTTGTAATGTTAGCATGGTAATGTTAATTAGACCATTATAGGTTGAACTGAAAGAAAAATTGGAATTTGAATTAAAAAAAAATATTTAAAAAAACATTGTAGCAATATAATATCACATAGACTATTTTTCAGAAGATAGTTAAATCTGTAATTGTATCCCTTCCATCAGTAACAATGAGTTTTTTGGCACATGCATTAAGCAGGGAACGCAAATATTTATTTGGAGACCGTAATATTGCATCCTATTGTTTTTAATTGCATTTGGATAATCGTGCACTGTAGTCTGTGTGCGGGTGTTATACGATCTTTCGAACAGCAGGAGGCGCTGTGTTCGAAAAGTGGGGGACTGTAGATGCAGGCTCCGAGGGATCCAGGGTCTGTCCATATAAACTTGTGCTGTGTCCATCTCTTTTACTGTCTATGCCTTGAAGCATATCTGAAGTGGACTAACCACTTGGATTCACAGAGCAGTGACAATCAAACTCCATAAGGGGGCGTCACACCATCACTTGTGTTATGTCTTTCCGTGTGTGATTTTAGGTTGAGGCTTTTCTTTTATTAAAGGATTAGTTCACTTTTTTAAAAAAAACTTTTGCTGATAATTTACTCACCCCCATGTCATCCAAGATGTCCACGATGAAAACAAGATTTTCTCCATATAATGGACTTCATTGGGAACCAAACGGTTCAAGGTCCAAATGAGAGTTTCAGTGCAGCTTGAATAATGGGTATGGGTCTTATCTAGACGTGGACATCTTGGATGACATTGGGGTGAGTAAATAATCAGCAAAAGTTTTTTTTAAAGTGAACTACTAAAAGTGTAAACCAGTGGTATCATCTTTTATGATTGATTTATTATGTGCTGTATAACATGAAACACCTGAAAACTATAATTCATGAGTTTTAACTGAAAGTGTCACAGTGAAAGCTATTTTTGGATGTCATGGATATATAATGGTGTAGTATAATAACTATGGTGAAATAAATAGGTTAGTTAAACGATGTTTCAGTCTTTGCCACCGAACAGATGAACTACATTTCCCACAATGCACTAAAATTTGCCAACAACTTCCCAGGAAGCGTTTATTACCGACCGCTGCCAACATGGACATAAACAGCAAACCAGAGTCTCACGAATTACATCTGATTCACTGAATTCATATTTGCATCTATATGAAGAAAAACACCGTGTTCTATATCGCAATCTTCACTAGAGCTCGTGACTGTTTACGTTGTTTACTTAGCGCCGCAGCTAAGCTAAGCTAGCTGTGTTTGTGATGTGAGCTGGTCAATAATAGTCTGTAATCGAGGATGTACACTTTATTATCGGGTCTGTACAAATATGTGTTCCAGAAGGACGAGTACTGCGTCCTTATCCTCGGTTTGGACAATGCAGGGAAGACGGTAAGACTAGTCGTAGTAGCTAAATTAATAGTTCACGCCGAAAACACTTCCCCAACATCAGTTTTGCTTTAGTAACGTTTTGGGCTTATGATGCACAAACTTGCCTAGGCAGGCAAGGCAACTTGGAAAGTAGTGTCTAGGTAGACTGCTAATCAAATATTAAGACTACTACAATGTGCCATAATACAGAATTTGAGACTGTAGTAAGTAAACTATTAATCTCACTAGTTAGGTTGCACACTAGGTTTTGACACTGTTTCTGTATTAGTATCCAACTTATTTACTTCCTTGAATAAATACGATGCTCAAAAGTCCAAGGTTAGATTCACATCTCATTAGTTTTGAGACAAATCTGTTCTTTTCTTGAACATTGTAGACCTTTCTGGAACAAACAAAAACAAAATTCAGTAAAAACTACAAGGGGATGAACCTCTCGAAGATCACAACTACAGTCGGCCTCAACAGTGAGTAAAGCATGCTGTAAATCTGAAGAAAACATATAAACACAGCAGGAGTATTACTCGTTTTTCCTGTTTGTTTCAGTCGGCACCATCGATGTGGGAAAAGCTCGTCTGATGTTTTGGGATCTTGGAGGACAAGAAGAACTACAGTCTTTGTGGGACAAGGTAACACACCTTCTCTAAACTGATCCTGATGCTGTCGTTGATAATGTTCCTCTAGTGCTTTATATAAATCCACTACAGAAGACAGGAACTCCTCTAATCTGTGTGTAATGTCATGTTTACCATGTTTTAGTACTATGCAGAGTCTCACGGCGTGATCTACGTCATTGACTCTACCGATGAGGAGCGCTTGGCCGAGTCGAAGGAGGCTTTCGGTGAGTCGTACTAAATTGAGGAATCAATCAGAACCTGAACAATCAGCAATGTTTTCACATCACAGAACACAAAACCCGTGCATAAACACAGAAACTGCAGATTTAAGCCTGTCATTATTTGTTTAATCTTGCATATCTGATCTAATCACATCACAATTATTTAAATTTCAGTCATGTTTTGCCATCCAGAATAAAGGAAATGTAAGTGCTTGATGAAATGCCATCAAATTTATGATAGTTTTATTTGGAGAGAATCATAATCTGGCGGAGAGTGAAGAATATAAACATGATTACAAAGCGCACAAAGATATTCAAAGGTCATGTGACATGAAAGCTTGTGGGTTTTCTTATATTATGTTATATTATATTAAATATGCCGGTTACACTTCACAAAAAGGTCCAATTAGTTATCACTAGTAAGTTAAATCTGTTAACTTTAAAAATGTAATCTGTTAAAATGATCTAATGGACCTTGAGCGAAAAATATTTTTTTTATATAATGTTAACAATGAATAATAAATACTGTAACAAATGTATTCCTACAGTATTTATTAATCATTGTTAACATTATATAATAAAAATCCAGCTGTTCATTTTATTCATTCAAGGTCCGTTAAATAATATTAACAGATACAACTTTTGATATTAATAATATATTTGTAAGTTTTGAAATAAACGTTTTAAATTAAATTTTTAGTTCATGTTAAATAATGGAAGCTTATTGTAAAGGGTTATCAATAATATTTTAAATAAATAAATATTACACATTTTTTACATAGCATTAAAGTACGGTAAATCATATAGATCTATTTTATTATAATTGTTATTATTATATATGATTTCTAGTAAAAAAAAAAAAAAAAGGTTTACACTGTATGTGACATGAACAAACCAGAATGAAATAATTGCAAACATTTTATGCATATTAATATAATTTAGCAGTATCTACTCGGTGATTGCGACAGTATTGTTTAACCCTCTGGGGTTGTTCGTTTCAGAGTCACACTCGGGGTGTTCGGGTCCAAATGGACCCAAAGGGCGGAATTCATATTTAAAAAAAAAAAAAAAAATCATGTTTTTTTTTTTTTTTTACTCGTTTTTTATAATATTTTCTCTTTTCTTTTTTGGTGTTTTGAGAAAATTTCAAAAATAAAAAAAAATGTATAATTAGTATTAATGCAATAATTATGACATCATTTCCCCCCATTGAACATAATAGAAAAAATATTTAAAACAATTTTTTTTTTTTTACTCGTTTTTTATAATATTTTTTCTTTTCTTTTTTGGTGTTTTGAGAAAATTTCAAAAAAAAATGTATAATTAGTATTAATGCAATAATTATGACATCATTTCCCCCCATTGAACATAATAGAAAAAATATTTAAAAAAAAAAATTTTTTAAAGCTGTATTTCATTTTAGAGTCAAGCCTAGGCCTCATAAAAGCAATTTTTGAAATGAGATGGATGCCATCTCGTGGACAAACTGAGCATTTAAAAAATGCAAAACACATGTATAATCTGAATTTTTTTGGTGTGTTTGTGTATAAAAGTGTGTTTGTGTGTGTGTGGATGTGTCTGTTTTGCACTCTTGATGTTTTATAGATTCACCCCTTCACTGTTGTGTGCTTTTTTTCAAGATCGTGGCTGATTTGTAGATTATACGCACAAAAAAACTCAGTATTTTCACATTTTTGCCAATTTCCCATTCATTTTCCATGCTGGACCCGAACACCCCAAGTGTGACTATTTTTTTTACAACCACTTAGACTATTCACATCCTGTCCCCAATTCTTTTGGGTGTTCAAATACCAACAAAGTCACCAAATTTCGGACCAATCCGAGGAAGCTGTGATTTAAAAAAAAATGTATTTAAATTCTTCAGGTCCATTTGGGCCGAACAACCCCAGAGGGTTAATGTTGCAGCTTTATACTGTAGTATAATTTAGATTTTGTCTGGTATATTTGATGGTTTGCCTCACTGATTCTGTTTATATGTGTTTCTCTACTGTGTAAAGCCTGATAGAAATAAAGGTGAGTTGACTTTGTAATGGTGAGTTGAACTGAAGCGTTGTCTAATCTAATGTGACCTCTCTTCATGAGCAGAGAAGATGATCAGCAGTGAAGTTCTGGAAGGAGTTCCTCTTCTCGTACTGGCAAACAAACAAGACGTTGAGGTATGAGCTCTGTGTGTGTGTGTGTGTGTGTGAGAACTCTGCACGTCTCTAGGTGGCGCTGTGCTCTGTAATGACGCTGTGTGTGTGTGTGTGTTTCTCAGAACTGTCTGTCTGTCCCGGACATTAAGACGGCGTTCAGCGACTGCGCTCCTAAGATCGGGAAGCGAGACTGTCTGGTGCAGCCGTGCTGTGCTCTGTCCGGGTACGTCTCCTCCATTATTCACTCCTGCTGTGTTCAAGTGCACTTAGAGTGACTGTGTGTGTGTGACCTGTGTTGTATGACCTATACAACGGATTACAAGGCACTTCAGTTACATAATCAGATTACTTTGCAAGTAACTAGAATAGTAATTAGTAGGGGTGTAACAATATATCGTGTCACAATAAATCGCAATAGAAAAAAAAAATAATGCGTATCGTGGCGTATGCGTAAAAAAAAAACTTACTTATGTAACTTGACCAGTAAAGTGTCCTACATAATCATAAATATATCTAGTGCAAGTATATAAAATAAAATAAAATAATTCTGAAATAATAATTCTGTATTATTATTAATAATAATAATTCTGTAGCCTAAAATAATTCTGTATTTTCAGCTTCAGGATCATGAATATTTTTATTTTGGTGTCACCATTCTCCTTGGGTTACAAGCACCAAGTCCAAACCTATTCATTTAAACCCACAATGTAATATCATTTATATTTTTTTGTTAACATTTTATCATATGTCTTGGAGTATCGCATATGTATCGAATCGTGACCTGAGGGTATCGTTACACCCCTAGTAATTAGTGCTGTGCGACGATTAATCGCATCCAGAATAAAAGTTTGTGTTCACGTAACACATGTGCACTGTGTATAATTATTTTGTATCTATAAATACACACACATGCATATATTTAAGATTTTTTTAATTCATATATAATATATTTATATATAATATCAATTATAGAAATAAATATATACATGCAAATGTTTCTCAAATATATATACATATGCATGCGTGTGTAGAATTTTAATGAAAACGGGCCCTGGAGTTTAGTGTGACGGTGTGTGTGTGTGTACGAACCCTGTTGCAGTGATTATAATGACTATGCAACTGATGTTAGTGCATGTAATGCCAGATAAAGGTCAGTGTTGATGGTTTTACGTGATGGTTGTTTAAACGGTGTGTGTTTTCTGTGTTTTTCAGGCAGGGAGTGAACGACGGCATTGAATGGATGGTCAAATGTGTGATCCGGAACATTCACCGTCCTCCCAGACAAAAGGACATCACATAGAACATCATCTCTCTCTCTCTGTGTGTGTGTGTGTGTGTGTGTGTGTAGGGATTCTGTAAATGCATAGAGGATGCAGTGTTTCTGAGGACGTGTAAGTTATGATATTACATTGTCACCTCATGTTTGATATCTATGCATTGTAGATATTTATACGCTGATCTCTGATGAGTTTTAAGTTTCTCTGGTAACCTTTTTTTTTTTTAATCAATCGTTACTAAAATAATGAAGACGTTCGTCGTATATAATTTCAAGAGGTGTTGTTTTTGACACTCACAATCTTAGTTCAATTATCTAATAAACAGCAGAGATGGAAAACACAGCTCTTATGTCTGGCTTTGATTTGCACGACAGATGTTTTCCCAACTCTCACAGATCCGGGAACGCCTCGCTCCGGCAGGACTGGCTTTAATGATTTTCCCTGGTCTAAGATGAGGGCACCAGTGAATCAATAAACACCGCTCATGCTATGAATGTTAACACATCACATCTGTGACCTCTCTAATCAATCATACGCTTATATGTGTGTGTGTGAAAGAGTCAATATGATGTTTAACACGTATGCTCTAAAAGCCCCAGATGTTCTGATTAATCAGTGACGTACGCAGTAGGAGTGTAACAATTACGATACAATATTATTGCAAGACATATGATAAAAGGTTAACAAAAAATGGACTGTTTGTAAAAATGCTAAATTTGGTGTTAGAATGTGTGTGTGTGTGTAAATGAGTAGTCTTGGACTTGGTGCCGAAACCCAAAGCACAGACAATAGACACACCAGAATAACAATATTCATGATTCTGAAGCTGAAAATACGTAATTTTAGACGAATATGCACTAACTAGATATTTAAAATAAAGTTGGCCTCAGTTTATTGGTAACATCAGACATCTGGCATTATCAGGACACACTAATATTCCCTCATTGCATTATTATACATTACATTCAACATTATATAGTAGTTTAGTTTAGTGTAGAACTGACACTGAAACTCTGAAAACTTGATATTTTTTTTTTCTCATACACTGTAAAAAATATTTTCAGGATTTGTAATCACAACATATTTTCTTTTGTCAAATCAACTTTATAATAATTTATTTAGTTGAGATAACTTATTATTTTGAGTTTCTGATGGTTAAATTAATCTCCTTCATTGTATTAACTCACTTTTTCCAGTTCAATCAACTTAAAATTTTAAGGCAACCCGCAGGTTACTTACTTTTTTAAGTTAAACCAACAATATTTTTTTAGTGTAGTAATCACAACATTTTTTCTTTTGTCAAATCAACTTAAATAATTTACTTAGTTCAGATAACATATAATTTTGAGTTTCTGATGGTTAAATTAATTTCCTTCATTGTATTAACTCACTTTTTCCAGTTCAATCAACTTAAAATTTTAAGGCAACCAGGTTACTTACTTTTTTAAGTTTTTTACAGTGTACAGAAATGTAAATTTTGGGTGAATTATACACAATATTGTCACTATTCACACATTTTTATTTTGTGACGTGATATATTGTTACACCCCTAGTGCTAATGTTCATATGTAGTTGTTGAGATATGTCACGTGTGTGTGTGACGCTGATCTGCACTGCTGTATCTCAGGCTGTTCTCTTGTGCAGTTTCTTTAGGACAGCGGGGTAAATTGAGCCGGGCTTCGCACGCAACCCTTCATCTGAGGGTTGGCCATGAATACTGCATGAACACTTGTGTAACAGCGCATCCGTGAATCTGGAAGGGAACTTGAATAATAGAGCTGGCACTCTTATGGTGACGCTGCAAAAAAGGGTTTTAATAGTCCTTTCAAACAGTCCTTTAAAAAGGTCTTTTTAAAAAAAATATTAATTATTTAACAGGAAAACCTTGTATTTTGTTCGAATTCTAGGTATGATAATATGTTTCGAGTCAAATTGGATTCAATACAGTTCATGAAAAATCACACTATGAAAAAAAAAGTTATATTAATAATACTCACACATTACAAAATAATTAAACACCAGTAAACCATTTTTAACTTTGTTTTAAAATACAATAAAAAAATTATTTTATTTTAGATTTTTTATTTTAAATGTTTTATTTTTGTGTGCTCATCTGACGGTCAAACAGTAGATCATGTGTTTGATTCCCAGTGAAATGAACACTTGTGTGCTTTTCTGTGGTTGAGAGTCTGTCAGATTTAAACACCATCAGAGAGTAGTTTAGAAACG
Source organism: Pimephales promelas (assembly GCF_988280905.1). Lineage (NCBI taxonomy): Eukaryota > Metazoa > Chordata > Actinopteri > Cypriniformes > Leuciscidae > Pimephales > Pimephales promelas. The sequence goes on from NC_142776.1 coordinate 38,513,426, forward strand.
GGAATATTTTTATTTTTTTATTTTGGTTAACCATGAAATTGTGTGTTAAATTGGCTTCATGCACAGCTCCACTACTTCCTGAACTTCAGCCAGCTCCTTGTTTCCTGTCTGCCATTATTGGACAAACTGATTAATTCAGGTGTGTCTGACCTCGGTAGTCACAACAACAATAATCAGGCACACCTGAATTAATCAAGTTTGTCCAATAATGGCAGACAGACAGGAAACGAGCTGGCTGAAGTTCAGGAAGTTTTTCATTCCACAAAATTTCGATGTCAGTTCTTACACAACTCAATTTGGTTAAATTGACCTGCAACATGACAGAAGGGTTTAGCAAAACTGTAACATTTAACATTTTTAAAACGTAACTTTTTTTCCACCTAATTGCAAATAGCTTTTTTTCTACAAAATTTTGTTGATTTTTATGTTGGGCAGATTTCTTATTTATTTATTTATTTATTTATATGTTTGCCAGATTTACAAAAAATAAAATAAACAGACTTGCTTATTCCACTAGTAGCCTAATAATGTGCATTGGAACACGTGAAAAACCGCTTAAGTAAAAGAATAGTAATAACAAAAAATGCTATTACGGCTTTATCTTAAAAAGCTGCTCATTATAAAATAACCTGCTTCTATTGTTATTCCCGTCTTAATGTGTCTTTCTGATCAATCGCTGATTGGAAACGATAAGAGTGTTCGTCACAGGACTGAACCCAATCCCTCTTCTGTCCTGTCGATGAGTTATTGACTCTGTTAGTTCCTCATTGATCGGGCCTACAGTAGTCCCTTTAAAAAGACAATATCTAGAAATATTCAGTGAGAAGCAAAAGTCATTGTGTATTTTTGTCTAGTTTTCCAGAGCAAATATCGAAACATTCTCAAATCAAGATACGTTTACTAGAGAAGCAAAATGACTGAAGATATAAAGTATCATAATTAAGCAGATTTATGAATTACCATCCAAACCAGTGGTCTCAGGAAATCATCTTTTAAGCACAATCTCATTTAATTTTTGATATTGCTTCTCAAGTAAATGCATCTTGATTTAAAATGCATATGAAATATTAATACCATATCAAATGTTGCAAGAACTTGACTGATCTTCAGTGTTGGGAAATATGAACTGCATAACTCCGATTAAAGAGTAAAAATAGCTCTTGTTTCCAAGACAACAGCATTACATCACTTTGTGATTGTCTTTTTTTCTCTTAGTTTATCTCTGGATCTGATCATATTCCAGCTTGGCCAGTGACATCGTTTCTCTCTTCATCTCTTGTCCTCTCCTCCTCCTCCTCCTCCTCCCCTGATAATAGACCATCGCTGTGCGTCACTCCTTCAGTGCTTCATTTCCTTCATCTCTCGCCTCAGCATCCGTCCGGCAGCACAATGGACAGCACGGTTTCAGGTAAGAACCAGAACCAGAACCCTACCGAGAGTTTTGCATGACATTGGTATTATTGGTATTAATTATCATTAATAGATTTATCATTTCTGTTTAAACCAGACTCATTATGTGCTGATGCTCAACGCTGCTGATGTTGCGCTATAAAAAACGTGTTCATTCGGAGGATAGCGGCAGTGCAGCAAAACGTGTCGCAACGTTGTAGATGAGACTGTCTAGATCACATTCAGACGCACACCGGAGTCACTCATCCACTGCATGTGACCTGAATCTGTGTGTACTAGAGCCTACTATATGTGACCTGACCTCTATATATATATATCATCTGAAAGCTGAATAAATGAGCTTTCCGTTGATGTATGGTTTGTTAGGATAGGCCGGAATACAACTATATTGAAAATCCGAAGGTGCAAAAAAAAAAAAAAATTTAAATATTGAGAAAACGCCTTTAAAGTTAGGCTTACACTCTTAGAAGAAAAGGTTCTATCAGCGCTACGTATTTGGAACCCCTAAAAGGTTCTATACACTCTTAAAAAAAGGTTCCTCTGGGTTCTATATAGAACCCTGGGATTCCATAGAACCTTTTACCAAAAAAAAATGCTTCTACATAGAACCATTTTGGAGTTCCATATATGAAGCGGGGGATGGGACCATTTCTGGTTCTAAACAGAACCATTTCTTCTAAGAGTGTAGTTTACAGTTAGATTATTTACTGTAGGAAATGTACAAACTATCTTCATGGAACATGCTCTTTACTTGGCATAAAAAAAATCAATAATTTTGACCCATTGTTGGCTATTTCCACAAATACACCAGTGTGACTCGTGACTGGTTTTGTGTTCCAGAGTCATAATAGTCTGGTAATCTTGTGTCGTCTTCGAGACCTTGTGAAGAACCTTGAGCAACACAGCGGTTGTGTTTTGGATCTGAAATAGTTCTATAAATAACAGCAGCACGTGTGATTGGTTGTAATGTCCGGCGGATGCAGCAGGATTTGAGCTGTTCGCTATCTCAGCTCTATTACAAAGTCACCTCTCTCTTGAGCTCATGTGTGATAGATAAACGCACACACACACGGCTTGGATGCACACGCCTGAAGAACTCGCTATAGTAATAAACACTAACATTAAATCCGCATCTATTAGGAGGAGTGCTGATTCTGTGGATTGTTTTTAAAAAACTTCTTAAAACATATTTTTAGTCAAGCTATTAATTTATTACTGTGATTTTTTTTTTTCTCCTTGTTTGATTTATTTTGTTCTGTACATGCATGCTGTCCCACTTTGAGTTTGAGAAAGGCACATTACAAATTAAATTTTAAAATAATAAAATAATAAAAAATAATATTATTAATAAATAATAATAAAATTATTATTATTATTATTAAAGTTCTGCCCCTTTTGCATGCATAAGAACATTTGTACTGTTTTGCTGATAGTCAGTGTTGGCGATTTGTGATTCCTTGTTGAGGATCTTTGTCACACATGATCATCGTGACACACAGTTCACCTTCACACACACTCACACAGTCAATTATTTTGCTGACATGTGCTGTGGTGAACAAATCAATAATGCATGAATCCGGTTGAGGGTGCGGTCTGTGTGTTCATCCTTAATTCATGTTAAAGGGTTAGTTCACCCAAAAATGAAAATTAAGTCATGAATTACTCACCCCCATGCTGTTCCAACCCCGTAAGACCTTCGTTCATCTTCAGAACACAAATAAAGATATTTTTGATTGAATCTGAGGGCTGGATCACTTTTCCATAGACAGCCTGAGGGACTGCCTCTTGACGGCCCAGAAAGTCATTAAAAGAAAAGGTTTAAATATTCCATGTGCCTACAGTGGCTCAACTATAACTTTATCAAGCGACGAGACTACTTTTTGTGCGAAAAAAAAACGTAAATAACGACTTTATTCGACTTTCCATTACTTCCTTATGGGTGCATGCGCGAGAACTGAGACGAGACCGTTCTTCTTCGACTACTTTTTGTTACCGGCTGCTCACCGCTTAGGAGTTTTACCGCCCCCTACCGTATAAGATGACGTACTGATATAGCCGGAGGCGCAAAACGTTCTGTTTACAAGCAGTACGTCATCTTATACTTTTCTTTTAATGACTTTCTGGGCCATCAAGAGGCAGTCCCTCAGGCTGTCTATGGAAGAGTGATCCAGCCCTCAGATTCAATCAAAAATATCTTTATTTGTGTTCCGAAGATGAACGAAGGTCTTACGGGGTTGGTACAGCATGGGGGTGAGTAATTAATGACTTAATTTTCATTTTTGGGTGAACTAACCCTTTAAAGGTTTAGTTTATCGAAAAAATGAAAACTCCATTTTTGGGTGAACTATCCCTTTAACTAATGTAGTTAAAGTGCCCCATGTATCCCTTTACTCATATTTGATCACCAAAAATATGTATTTAAGCGTTTTTTTTTTCGTTTGTTTTTTGCCTTAAAATATCTTGGAAATGCAAATGAGCCCCGCCTCCACTCACTCACTCACTCAGAGATCCACTGGTTGACGGTCACACATTGATCTGATTGGTTACAGGGTGGTTTGTGACATCAGAAAACACCAGCGATATCAACTTACACACGTTGTGTGTTAAAGCAGATTAAACACACCACATACACACATAAACAACATTAAAAGCATTTACATAAGAAGCAACATTAAAAGCTGGATTTACACCAAAAGGGCACTTTAACCTTATTCAAGTGTTAATATTTCTAATGTTCCCAGTACGAAATGTATTATGTAGCAAAGGTGTCTGTTCTTTCCCCACCACATCTATATATATTATACATCACTGTTTTCTTTCTTTCTTTCTTTCCGCAGCCTACTCTGAGAAGCTGAGAGAGATGTCGGTGTTGTCTCTCATCTGCTCTTGTTTGTATTCCCAGCCTCATCCCAACACCTTCGGCCAGTTTGAAGGTGGGAGCTTCAACAGGCCTCAATACAAGAATATTAAACCCTCTAGTGCTCTTTGCTGTTTTGCTTTGTTTCAATGAAAGTAATGTACTATATTTTATTGCATATTTTGTATTTTTAAGGCGTTTTATGGTACTAGACTATATTTACAATCCATTTATTCATGTTTTGAGCATACACACTGTAAAAATATTTTCAAGATTTGTTATCACAACATATTTTCTTTTGTCAAATCAACTTTATTATAATTTATTTAGTTGAGATAACTTATTATTTTGAGTTTCTGATGATTAAATTAATCTCCTTCATTGTATTAACTCACCTTTTCCAGTTCAATCAACTTAAAATTTTAAGGCAACCCAGGTTACTTACTTTTTTAAGTTAAACCAACAATATTTTTTTTTTTACAGTGATGTGAATAAGTTTGGACACCCATGCTAAAGTTGCCTAAAAAGAGATCTTAATGCCTGAGGATTGCCAATCTCTAGGTGTGGTGAATGGTGTGTGATGATGTGGGGATATTTTAATCCCAAAGGCCAAGGGAACTTTATCAGGATGCATATTATCCTGGATCCATGAAATAATTGGCTTTTAAAAATAAAAATCTGCCTGACTCTATGGGAATTTAACATAGGGGTGTCCTGACTTATACTGTATTTTAAGGAAAACCATTTATTTATTTATGAGACATTATTCATTCACAAAGAAAATTGGTGTCCTTAAAGGTTGGAGTTTTCCTCATTTTTCTAATTAAGGCATTAAGATCAATGTCCAAAAGATGATTTTTTATTCCTCTTTTTAGGCAACTTTAGCATGGGTGTCCAAACTTATTCACATCACTGTAGACCTGAAAATGGCATTTCCAACTTAAACTCGTAAATCTTGCACGCTTTCTCAATTTTGATGTCTTTTTAAAGACGACACTTGGAAGGTTATTGCTGACGTGAAAAATGTTTTAAAAAGCGAACTTAAAAAAAAGTTACAGAATTCTATGTTTATTTTTATGAAAAACGGACAAAAATACTATTTAAAATTTTTATATGAAATCTACATTTTCAAAAACACATTTTACTCTAAAACTGCAAGAAAATCAAAGCCATAAATCTAAACAAGTTGTGTTTACCAATTTAAGCTTGATATCTCAAAAAAATGGGCTTTCAGATCAGATTTAGTTTGGCTGCAGTACCAAACCCCTCCACTAGAGGAAACTCGTCTCCCGCTCATTTCTGACCGCGAGGAGCACAAGTTTGACTATTTTAAACAGAACCATTTAACCTTTTCCAATCATGTCCATGACTTTTTTTCACACATAGCAAATGCCAAAACCTTTACCATTCGTTTCGTACCATTCCGATGAAAACATTTCCGAAGAGCACCAATGATCATTGTCCTCATCTTCCCTCCGCAGACATGGAGGTGAAGTCCCTGAATAAGCGAGCATCTGGCCAGGCGTTTGAGGTCATCATGAAGAGTCCGACTGACCCGTCTCCTCCAGAGAGACTCCAGACGCTGGCGCTGCCGGCCCAGAAGAAGGAGCCTTCGCTGGGGGAGCTGCAGAGGAGGCTGGAGGCCGCCGAGGAGAGACGCAGGGTAAGGTCATGCCATCATTCATCCGTGGAAAACTGCACATAAACAAATGCTGCGTCCCAATTCACCTTCGTATACTACGGCCTAAAAGTAGGCACTGTTTTTGAAATGAAAAAGTACATACTTTTGAGTGTGAAGCTTTTATTTCCTACCGTTTCAGGGATAAAAATGTGAGAGAAATTGAACGTTGATCTGCCAGTCATGGGTCTTTTTTCACAGATTTTTTTGATCCTGGCCTTATCATCCATGGAATCTCTAATGGTCTTTATAATGAATATGTTAAAGGATTAGTTCACTTTTGAAAAAAACTTTTGCTGACAATTTACTCGCCCCCATGTCATCCAAGATGTCCGTGTCTTTCTTTCTTCAGTCGAAAAGAAATGAAGGTTTTTGATGAAAACATTCCAGGATTTTCTCCATATAATGGACTTCAATGGGGTCCAAACGGTTCAAGGTCCAAATGAGAGTTTCAGTGCAGCTTCAAATGTCTTTAAACGACACCAGATGATGAATAAGGGTCTTATCATGCGAAACGATCGGTTATTTCAAAGCTTATTCCAAAAATGTAACTTTTCTAAGGACAAATGCTAGCCTTGCTCTATTCTATGAGGCGCGTTTGTAACGTCACGTAATACGTAATTATGTTCAAAAGGTCACGGGCGACGTAGCCGGAAGTACAGAATCAAAATCGTCCGACATCGTTGTTTTACCTTTTAATTCCTTTTTTTGTAAACGGCGTTTGAGTTAGTTTGCACGTTCAACCTATGCGTTCAACTTGACTCTGTACTTACGGCTACGCCGCCCGTGACCTTTTGAACGTAATTACGTATTACGAGACGTTACAAACGCGCCTGAATAGAGCAAGGCTAGCATTTGTCCTTAGAAAAGTTAAATTTTTGGAATAAGTTTTGAAATAACCGATCGTTTCGCATGATAAGACCCTTATTCATCGTCTGGTGTCGTTTAAAGACATTTGAAGCTGCACTGAAACTCTCATTTGGACCTTGAACCGTTTGGACCCCATTGAAGTCCATTATATGGAGAAAATCCTGGAATGTTTTCATCAAAAACCTTAATTTCTTTTCGACTGAAGAAAGAAAGACATGGACATCTTGGATGACATGGGGGCGAGTAAATTATCAGCAAAAGTTTTTTCAAAAGTGAACTACGCCTTTATCAATCAGTACCTTTGTATCGCCATCTGATAACCAACACAGTCCTCTTTTGTACGTCTCCATCACCGCTGAGATGTTTTCATGACTTTGTCCCACATTTTGGCCTCTTTTTAAATGTCAGAGAAGCTTCTCCTCACTGTCTCACATTAGCCGTGTCATCTACTCTTTCTACACTTCTTTGTGTAGTCCCAAGAGAAGCAGGTCCTGAAGCAGTTGGCGGAGAAACGGGAGCGTGAGAAGGAGGTGCTCAACAAGGCCCAGGAGGTCAACAACAACTACAGCAAGATAACCGAGGAGAAACTCCAACACAAAATGGAGCTGATCAAAGAAAACCGCATGGCCCGTCTCAACGCCCTCAAGCAGCGTCTGAGAGACAAGGTGAGACATCAAATAGTCCATATTGTGAGTAGATGCTTTGGAGGTCCAAACTCAAATCTATTTTACATTTACCAATTCGGCAGACACTTTTATCCAAAGTTACTTACATTGCATTCAAGGTATACATCTTGTTAGTTCATGCATTCCCTGAGAATCGAACCAATTCTTCTCTATGGTTTAAATACCAGAATGGTATTTGTTTGAAAAACAAACCTTTTTATGATTCAACCAGGGCTTAAATGCGGTGTATTTTCACAGTGGTGTGTAACACAGTCACTCCTGCTAGCCACTGTGGCGGGTTCAATTTTACATTTTAAAAAGGCCTCTAGTGTTGTGAAAAATGCAGATTTTTTTAAACAAATATCTGAAGCTCTTTCGCAGGATACACAATACCAGCTGTGCATCCCTTTACGCACTCGATTCATTTTGTTGGTGTTACAGGGCTTAAAGACAGGTGGGACGTTTGCCACTATATTTTTAAAACCATAATATCTTATGTAAGTAATATTGACAAACTATATATCATTTGAAAGCTTACAATCTCTAGTTTCCATATTTGGGGACTGCTTTTCAAAATATATTACAGAGGAGCCATAATTTATCAATATGCAACAAGAATATTTTCATACTCATAAGGCGTGTTCAGACCTTTATTTTAAAATAGCAGTAAACATGAAAAATCATGAAAAAAAAAAATGGTTGATACCTCAGTTTGTTTGTTTCCAAAAGTTCAAAAGATAACATCTATTCAATTATTTTGGAAAAAAAAGGTCTGAAAAGTTTGAAATATCAAGAAAATAATAAATTCACCATTTGTGACGTGGCAGCGAGCTATGACTTACATGAGGTTCTTTGTATGTGTTTCTTCAAGGTTGAATTCATATCTGAATCTGCCAAAATTCCCATGCTACTTCTGAATAGGATCTCTACTTCAGAAATTGTATGAAAATTGTGTAAATAATGGTTCATATCACTCTAAACACGAATGGAAATGCAGGCGCCCTTATATGGGCAGTAATGGAGTCTGGTTGTGCCCTAGTGGAAAAGTTTGGTACTGCGCTCAAACTAAATCTCACTGAAAGCTCATTTTTTGAGATATCAACCTAAAATTTGAAACACAACTTGTTCAGATTTTTGGCTTTGATTTTGCTGCCGTTTTAGAGTAGCCCAAGTTTTTAAAATATATATTTTATGTAAAATATGAATAATTAATATTTTTACATTGTACATTTCCATAAACTCAAACTTCTATAACTTTTTTTCTGTTTCACTTCCTTAATTTATTTCACTTCTACAAAAATCTGCCAAATGTCTTCTTTAAAACAAGACCAATCATATGTCTATATTCCAAAAAGCATTCTTGAATTACAACCATTTAAGTTCGAAATGTGCATTTTCATATCTATTCAAAAAAGGGGGGTGACGGTTAAAAGGTTAAATTTCAGCGAGGGATTGTGTGTTGAGCATAATTTACTAATTTCCGCAGATTTTGTGCTCACACCCACAATGCAGCACAAAGAGACAAGTATATTGGCTATAAAACAGTATAATGGGTTTGTGGGAAAAAAAGTGACGGCAACTTAATAGACCAAATTAGGGATGGGCAACGATTAATCGCATCCGAAATAAAAGTTTGTGTTTACATAATATATGTTTGTATATAAATACCCACACATGCATGTATATATTTAAGAAATATGTGCATGTATATATTTTATATATATTTCTTCACAATTAATATTATATATATAAATATTTGATATATCAATAACACATTTTTCTTAAATATATACATGCATGTGTGGGTATTTATATATACAAATTAATTATACACACTACACACACATATATTATGTAAACACAAACTTTTATTTTGGATGCGATTAATCGTGATTAATCGTTGCCCATCCCTAGACCAAATTATGAGATAATATGAATAATATATGGCAGTTTTTCTCTATGGCATCGATGTCTAAATTGTGGCCAGTGAGAATCCTGAGTGGGAAAACCACTAGCCAGTTAAGGTCGAACAGAAAAATAAAGTCTAGAAAAAATGGGCTTGTTATACAATTTTATCTTAAATTTAGGAAACTACAGGCTTGAATTTTACCACACTTCCTATTGCATGTTTTTTTTCTGGAGTAACAGGCTTACAAATGTACTTGTACTGTACTGGGAATAAAAAACAGAATTAAGTTTCCTTTCTGGTTACTGCACAACCAGTTCTTATTTACAGAGCATTGATCATGCTCTCTCTCTCTCTCTCTCTCTCTCTCTCTCCCTCTCTCTCTCTCTCTTTCCAGGAGATTCATGCTGCAGAAGTTCGTAAGAATAAGGAACTTCACACTGAACTCTCTGGCTAAGGACACTCTTTGAGCCACGAGACATCCAGTCATGACGGCACTTGGAGGAAATGTCGTTATTTGGCCACACTGTCTTAAGAGGTCAAATCAGACTCACATTATCAGTTTTCCTTATCAATACATGTCTGAGCATATAACAGCATCCCACATACACCACGTGGACACAAGTATGTGAGCACCCAAACTTCATACGTGCTTGTTGAATGTTTCATTTATGAACCCTGGGCATTAATTGAGTTCATCCCAAAGATAATCAGTCAAGTTGTTCCACATATTGTGTATTTTTCTAAGTCCAACATGTCATATCTCTATCCCTAAACCCAAACTTTACTAAAAAATAATGGAAATTTGTAAAAGCTGATGAGAATGTTGTTGAGACAACCCCTAAACAAATCATTTGACCTATTCCTAAAATCTGATTGGCTGATCTTGATCCAGGAACATAAGACACGCATCCTCCAAAACTATTGAACATTTCCAGAATTTCATTGTAGATTTGAAATTATTAGACTAGCCAAATACATTTATATATATATATATATATATATATATATATATATATATATATATATAATTTTATTAAGGAATCAATATAAAAAATGAGTACAAGTAAACAAACATAACAAAAAAACAAACAAACAAATGAACATACAAGCAAACAAAATAATAATACAAGAGGAGAAAAGTGAGCCAACGTATACAAATATACAAACAAAATTGACAGATGGCAATACGGATGCATCTATATCTCTCGTATAGACTTGCATACATATTCATACACACATACCTGCATGTCAAATACATTATTTAGAAAGTGGTGCCGACATACTTGTGGCCATGCATTTCATCTGCCTGCTGGGAAAAAACTACTTAGACCAGTTTAAATTACAAGATTAACTTGATTTCAATTGCCACTGCCGGTGTGTACAAGTGTAGACCAGTAGATGAGCTTAAACCAGCATGAGAGTGTCGTGACACCAGCAAATGTTATGATCATTTATTCTGGTCTCAATTGTAATTTAGCAGGGCTGAATCTCACAAAACCAAAAAAACATGACTCTGTATCCACATTTACTCAGCACTTTAATAGGATATGATTCATTCACGTTGTTGGTAGTTTAGGTGCATTTCAAGGGTCACTGATTTGTGTGACCTGAACGAGAAATGTCTAAGCTATATGCTGCTAACTGATTACTGAAAACCATTTCAAATAAGATTAAAGCCTAACATGTTCGTAATCAGAAGTCTTTGTCTTTTTTTTTTGCAACACAAGAAAACTAAAAACACACCCAACAGATTATTTAGGATTTTTGATGTTTATCACTTTCGGGGTAAAAGTGTAATAACCTACATTTTACATTGACATAATGCAAGCATGCATTAGCTGCTATTATCTCTTACTAATGGCTAGCAATTTAGTGTCTCCTGGGTATCTGTGAAATTTCTCTTGCTGTTTTTTTTTTTTTAATTGTCTTTGACAAGTTTATGATCAGGTTTTGTACATGGAAATTTCTGACGCAGTAGTTTCTATATCATAAGGACTTATATTGCTGCTGATAAGACTCCAATAATCAAAGCTCAGTAAAAGAACGGTGTGTTTGCATACGCGTCGTCATGTGTGTGTGTGTGACGAACGCTGGTCAAAGTGTGATGCATATTACTGAAACTGAAGCTGTTTTGTTTGCATAGATCCTACTACCTTTTTGTGCTGATATTAGTGCACACTGCAGCAAGCCTAGACAATATATTACTGTGTGTGTGTGTGTGTGTGTGTGTGTGTGTGCCTACTTAACAATATTTTGGGGACCAAAATCTCCAAAAAGCTCCATTTAGGGATGTCATTTGTAAATCTGGAATAAAAATAAAGTAATTAAAGGGTTTTTTTAATGTAAAAATGCAGGAAGTTTAGTGTGTGTGTGTGTGTGTGTGTGTGTGATGGGTTTAGGATTAAGGTTGAAATATGAGATAATATACAGTTTGTACAGTACAAAAACCATTACTTCTATGTCCCCATTTTGATAGCTAAGTAAATGTGTGTGTGTGTGTGTGTCCTGGTTTCTTGTGAGGCAGGTTGAGGCACATTTAAAAGTAAACACAATCATGACATTCCTGTGGCCTTAATCAGAAGCAGAGTCATACGGGTTAAACGGACACGTGGCACATGGACCTGTTTTGTTTGTGGCAACATTTCCATAATCTTACATAATAAGGCATTTAAAAGGGAGTGGTCAGGTCAGGTCAGGTGGTAGATACATAAATATTTACACTCCAAATGCATATGATGTCAGTCATCAAGCGACAATTACAGCAGTTTCAATCAGCTGTTTTGTTAACATGTATTGTTCTAGTCTGTACCTGTTTGAAATTTGACCAAGTCATCTCAAGCATGATCAGTTTTCACAGTTCATGGTGTTTTAGTTTCAGTTCTAACCAAATTCATCAGCCAAGACAAGTTTCCTCTATGTGAGAATGTTTTCTAAATTTGACATTTGAAACCTTGAAATAATTCGATCTGCACTACACTCTTAGAAGAAATGGTTCTATTTAGAACCAGAAATGGTTCCATCCCCCGCTTCATATATGGAACTCCAACATGATTCTATATAGAACCATTTTTTTTTGGTAAAAGGTTCTATTGGGAAAGTATGGAACCCCAGGGTTCTATATAGAACCCAGAGGAACCCTTTTTTAAGAGTGTATAGAACCTTTTAGGGGTTCCAAATACGTAGTGCTGATAGAACCTTTTAAGGTTCTATACAGAACCTTTTCTTCTAAGAGTGTAATCTAAAAATGTCACATTTATTTAGCTTTGCATTTAAAGTGTTCTCCACATAACTGAGAGTGTGTAAATAATCCTTATTTTCTTTCTGTGTGTGTGTGTGTGTGTGTGTGTGTGTGTGTGTGTGATCAGTGTAAGCTGGAGCAGCAGGCGTGTTTGGCGGGGAAGGATCTATTAGGTCCTTGTTAAAAGAAACATTTTAAATACGGAAAAGAAAGTTCAGTGTTAATATTAATAGAGAAGGTCTGAAATATTTTGTTAGGAAAAAATAAGCTTGTGTAATGTGGAAAACATGTCTAATTTGAGCTTACTTCATGGTTTAAAAATGCACATTACACACAAACATTATTTTTTTTAACGGCTAAAAAACATATTTATAATATCTACATCAATTTTATACCCATTACAACTGACATTGCGAGTTGTTTGTTTGCGGTTCTGTTAAATACCCAAAGCTGATGCTTCCTGTTGTTTTCGTCAGTAGTGAAACTGAAACCTAGAGCTGCATTTGCACTGTTCGGTACAAACACACTGTCCAGGAAAAGAAAACTTACTCTGTAATTCTAGAAAGGAGTGGCTTAGCCAGTGTCACTAAGCAACATCTATATAAATAGCTGAAACGCCTCTAGGAAGATACCCATGACTGTTACAGGAGCATATCAGAACATCTTCAAGCTGTATATATGAAGGTAAGATGATTCTCTCCATTACTAATTCTTTTGTGAACCGTTTATTGTAGTGAAAAATGATTCATGAAGCTGAACAGTGACTTAGTCTCTCACTCTGCTAAACATCCCTGTGTTACACGTATTAAAGTAAGCTGAACTGTGCAGAACTGTTCCTTTAAGAGAAGGTGACCGGAAAGCATCTGCTAAATGATTATAATATAAGGTGATGATATATTGTGATTATGATAGTTTTAATCAGCAGCTTATAACCTTAAATACAAATAAGAAATTGGTCTATGGAGAAAGTATTGTCATGACTGATCATGCACTTGTGTTGGCTAACAGTTTTTAACGATCACACTGTTTTTATAGATGTAAATTGGCTTTATGCACAGCTGCACTACTTCCTGAACTTCAGCCAGCTCCTTGTTTCCTGTCTGCCATTATTGGCCAAACTGATTAACCTCAGTAGTCATGGCAACAATAATCAGACACACCTGAATTAATCAGGTTTGGCCAATAATGGCAGACAGGAAACAAGAAGCTGGCTGAAGTTCAGGAAGTAGTGCAGTCGTGCATAAAGCCAATTAGTGTGTGTAAAGATGTGATCCGTACAACTGATGTTGTTAACATAGTAAAAGTTTAGCAAAATGACAATATTTCAGCTTTTAAAATGAAAAAGAAGTTTGTTTCTGCCACAGAATAAAAAAATACAAAAGGTAATTGTGACTTTTATCTCTCAATTCTGACTTTTTTTCTTTCTTTTGTTTACAATTGCGTCATAAAGTCAGAATTGTGAGATATAAACCTGCAATTGTGAGTAAAAATTAATTTTTTCCCCTTAGAATTGGACTTGGATTGCAAGTTTATATCTCACAGCTCAAAATTGGAACGTGGGAATTTCTCCCATCTAGTGGTGAAATTATATTTTGCATTCAAACGAATTGTGCTCAAATGCATGTTTTATCGACTACGGTAGCTGTTATATACCAAAAAGCTATGACAGGCTGTCACCTAATAGCACATCATCAAGTGTTCCTTCCTTTTAGATATTTTTATAATACCTAAAAAAGTACACATTGTCCCTTTAAAATGCTTTATTCTGTGGCGAAAACACGCTTTCCTTAGTAAATGTATCTTATTCTAACTACAAATGATTTCTTTTCACAGGAATTTCATGCCTTCTGAGTCATGGCTCTTGTAGGAAATCATCATAACCTTCAAATTTTACAAGAGAAGTTGAATCTGTGTGTGCGATGTAAGAAGTGCTGTAGAAAACACACTGTGATTCGATACTCCCTAAACCAGATCATCCATCCCTGCTCAGAAAACATCTTACTGGTCCAGTGGAAACGTCCCAATTCAGTGTGGAGGCCAGTTGCTCCCCTGCCAGGCTTTCCCATCCCTTACAAGTATGTGGTTTGCTGGTTCTACACTGAAGAGCATGGATGCAAAAAACATGGAAAAAGATGTTCCTTTGCTAGTAGCGCAGAGGAAGCTTCAGTGTGGAACGTCATGAAGGATTTACGGCTGACAATTCCTCAGCTTGTGAACGTGATAAAACGAAACCAAAGGACACTGCAGTCAAAGCCTCAAGAGAAGGGAAGCTGCACATTATGCCACGAACACTTCCCAACGGATGAGGATTTCATGAACCACTGTTTCACGGTGAAGCACCGGAGACTGATCTTTGAAGACACTCTGCAATGGAAGTACCGTGATCCGCCACCACAATACAAGGACCTGAAGTTGTGTGAAAGGTATTTATATGAAGCATAACATGCCAATAGATGTTTCGAAGTCAAATCAATTAAAGGGGTACATCACTTTGAAATAAATTTTTGATATGTTTTATCTTACCTCAAGGGCATCCAAGATGTAGGTGTCTTTGTTTCCGCAGTATTTTCAATTTTGACATTTTTCACTGGAGGCTAAAGGGGGGTCCACCAAAGAGCATGCACAGAGAAGTCCAAATTAAACATGATTTAATGACTCGTAAATGTAAGTACACATTGATGGCCTAAGACACGAAACGAGCGGTTTGAGTGAGAAAACCAACAGTATTTATATTGTTTTACCTCGTGTAATCACAGTGATCTGAATCAGTTGTGCACTGAACCGAACTGAATCAGTTCAATGTTACGGAAGTGATCGCTCGCGTGTGACGTCACTCAATATTCACACGGAGATTTCGGAAGTTTTACCTTTTACTAAACATATTTAGATATACCGAAATCGTCTTTCATTGCGGTTTCCCGTATATCTAAATATGTTTAGATCACTGTGATTACACGAGGTAAAACGATATAAATACTGTTCGTTTTCTCACACAAACCGCTCGTTTCGTGTCTTAGGCCATCAATGTGTACTTACATTTACGAGTCATGTTTAATTTGGACTTCTCTGTGCTGCTCTTTGGTGGACCCCCCTTAGCCTCCAGTGTATGACTGATAGACAACAACGGTTTGACTGAAAAATTGACTCAAAATTGAAAATACTGTGGAAACAAAGACACCTACATCTTGGATGCCCTTGAGGTAAGATAAAACAAATCAAAAATTAATTTCAAAGTGAACTATCCCTTTAAGTCAAGTCACCTTTATTTTTATAGCGCTTTAGAAATTGCGCTTTTACAGTGATCAACAGGGAAATAATGATTCAATGGTGCAAACATAGCTCAATTCGACTGTAAAGCAGCTCTATAAATAAAAAGGTGTCTTTAGCCCTATTCGGACGGTAATCTTTTCTCATGGGTCGTACGGTATTTTCAAAATTTACAGGGGTTAGTCTGCGATTTTATTTGCTGTCAGAACCAGAATGTCAGTGTTTTTCTCCCACCACCCATATAAAATCCCCAGCCAAATTACCCACTTATTTTTTGACAAAAACCAAGGTTGTGTGGTAATTTATTTGCCATCCGAATCCACATCTCTGAGTTTACAAGAAGAGATCACTTCAAAATTCACTGTTTAAACCCTTTTTGATCACTGCCAAACACAAGCACAATTCACTGTAATTCACTGTAGAGCCCGACCGATAAAGGATTTGAAGGCCGATACCGATTTTGAAATCCGATATATCGGGCGATTTTTTTTTTTTTTTTTTTCAGAAACGCACAACAAAACATTAACAGATTTCCCTAACATCAGTTATTTGTAGTTATTTATGAGTTTTAACTTAAATAATATGATAATACAATTTAATAAGAAACTTGTTTCTTTTATTGTCACAACAGAACAGACTGATGATAGTGGCATTAGATGAGCCATGATGAGCCATAATTTAGCAATGGATAACGTCATACTGCAAATTGGAAAACATACATTTTCAATATAACAGGCCAAGAAGAGATTTAATTGTTATTCAAGCAATGTATGTGTCGTGACCAACTTAATGAGTGTTGCCAACAGGGACGGTGTAGAGCGCCCTCTGGTGGACAAACTATACAAATCCAACACTCATGACATGGTTCAAGCGTGTTTCGTTCGTTTTATTTTATTTTTGAAATATTCATTTACCGGCCATTATAACTGCCGATACCGATAGTTTGGAAAATGCCTAATATCGGCCGATATATATCGGTCTGGCTCTAATTCACTGCATGCATTATTTTAAAGTCAAGATGTACACTTTTATTACTGAAATGCTGGAAATTATTTACAATTAACTTTTCTGCTAATTTTCATACTTTTAAAAAGACGTCCTTTTGAGATATAATTTTCGCGAATTTGTAGGATGGGAAAAATTTTGCCTCGATAAATTACCATCCAAACCGAGTTTTATCACTGAGGTGCAATGAAAAAGTATTTTACCAGACGTCCACATGAGAAACGATTACCGTGCGGTAATATAGGGAAATAGGGCTATTTTAGTCAGATCAGTGTTGATTCAGTTCCGTTGTAGCCTATATGTAAAGAACTAGCCAATACGATGTCCTCTCATAGACCCCTAATATGCGAGTATGGAAAGAATTGCACAAAGGCACACAGTCGAGAGGAACTTCATGAATGGCAAAAAAGAATCAAGGCTACACGGAAAAAAGCCAGGGATGCCGCCGAGCTGGGATTGCTGTCCTATCAGGACATTCTTTTGGAGGAATACAGGCACAGCGACAACAAGAAAATGATTGTAAGTAGGCGATACAGATACAGAATGCTAACAATTTTATGTCATTGGCCGTTGCTAAATATCTACTGTATATTTAAAACCAAAGCTTGATTATTACTGTACACATGCTTTTTACAACATCATAAACATTGATTGAATCAATATTCCTGCAGATCAACGACACCCTTCCTGATGTTTCCATCACCTGTGACCCAGATTTAGACAGTGTCTGTGTAAGGAAAAAGGGAATACAGTGCACATGGAATTTTACCATTATTTCTAAGGTTTGTGCATTAACTAATGATACTGCTATATGTTCTCTTGGTTTTTAGGAATTATAGAGCAGCTTATTTATTGCACAATGCACATTTCTTAATATTAAGTCAAGTCATCATCATTTATATAGCACTTTTAACAATGTGGATTGTTTCAAAGCAGCTTTACAGAGAGCAAATCAAGCCTAAAATGTGTTTTAATATCACTCTTAGTAGTATGAGTCTGAGTCTATCTTTAAATGCTAGATATTTAAAGTGTACCTTTATTTAAAATATTTTATTTGACAGGGACAAATGCATAAAACATTCCTTTATAATAAATACAAAGTAGATGCCACGCATACAGGTTTCTAGCTATGACTAATTTGCAACCCCTGTCCCTGATTAGGCTTTTAAAATTTAAAACAGAAATTACTGAGTATTGAATGTAAGATATAACCATTAAAAAACAAACAACAAATACATTCCATACATGAAATAAGAAATGTGCTAAAGTAATATAAAGTAATAAGATATACCTAAAGTAATAGTTCCATTTAGCACTATCAAATAAACCTAAGTATATCTTTAGTTGGATCTTAGCACTATTTCCGAATAACTAAATATGCGTCAAGTACCAAATTAGGCTAGTTGTTCCAATTTAGCAGACTTTAAGTATGCCAATAGTAAAATTGCAGGGTATTTATATTAAGTAAATACTGTATGTAAATGTATTTGTAGTATATGTTTTTCAAATACATTTTACAATATTTATTTTTCACTACGGTTATTTTGATGATTAAAGAAAACATGTTTTCATGACTTATTGACTTTTCTTTTTTTTTACCGTTTTTCTAAACATTTTCAGACAGCTGTAGTTGTGTTGGTAGTGTTGGATAGCCACATCTGCAAATGCATTGATCTGTACTCTAATTTTTGACTTAAATCCCTCCAGGAACCTCTAGACGTGATCGCTTTACTCAGATGGGAACAGGGGGCGAAATTCAGCCTCAGCAAAGACCCCCGTGACGAACGGTCATATTCCACTAGTGTTTGGTTTAAAAAAGATGAAGGTAAAGATTGAATGTTTCTTACAAAACCCAGATTCAATATTGACCTGCCCCATGTTGACAAAATACATTCAAATAATGATTGTAAATTGTTTCTGCAGTGTATGAAATTCCAGTGTCCTTCGAATCTGACCAACCAGGCCTGTATGAGCAGTGGGTATTGTTTGACTTCAATACGAGACCAGTACTGCGTCAGAAACTCAAGGTCAGAGTTGGAGAGGATGAGTGTAAGGAAAGATGTCCATCACCTGAGGTTATGCAAGAAAAACCAGAGACTGGCAGGGATCTCGAGCCCTGGAATGAGGAAAGCATGGAAGTCATTCCTTTTGTTGAAAGAGACGAGGCACAGAGAGAGCTGCTAAACAGATACCCACTCGCCAATCAACTCCAGTCAATCAGTTTGATTAACCGTGAGAATTACAAACAGAGCATGCACAATTTTTTATACCAGGAGGAAAAGGAAGAGGGCGAACTGCTTGCTAGGTACAGTATATGTTTAGTAGGGCTGGGTGATAAATATCGATTTCTAGATATTAATCGAATCTCATTTTTACGAACCGATATCGATTCTTAAATCTCAAGAATCGATTAGTCATCCTGTTTCATTTGAATGGGACATCGTATCGCGGCTGCGCGCATCCAAAAAATCGCAATAATCTTTGTCCTTTGTTACTATTGATATGAAACAAAGTCTCAATTTTCAAATTACGTCCATTTTCTTTAGAAATTCAAAAACATAAATAGCGTTTTGGCGCTGTGGCTCAAGAGAAGCAGCAGCGCTGATCTCTCTTCCGGCTTAATAATACCAGTTACAGCACCAAATAAACATGAATGAGCATCTGAAAGTGTGTTAAAGATAGAGTACAACTTATCCAAATCCGGATCATGTCACATTGATTCGCTCAATCAGCGTTTCAACCGTGGAAAGACGTCAGTTAAACAGCTTGTAATCAATGTCATCGTCATATTTACCTCAGAAAACCCACATAAACTCGTTAGTCAGCTAGAAAAAATAACTCTAGAGAGGAGCATTTTGCTAAATATATACACCATATTACATATGCATTATAATCTTAATGTTCTTCAATATTTAACGCATATTTGAATAAATCTGGCAAGTTTTTATGACAGCCACCATTTAAATGTTTATATTTCATATAATCTTCTTATTTTAAAAATAAATAAAAATGTAATTTAAGTGATTCATTCATTATTACCTTCATATTAGGCTAATGAACCCTAGTAGGCTACAACTAGACTCCCATAGTTTACAGCATTAGTTAAGAGATTTGATTCCCTTGAGAAAAATGGCCATTTATTGTAACTGATATCCAAAATAATCCATATTGAATCGAATCGAAATCGAATCGAATTGCAAGCTTGTGAATCGAAATCGAATCGAATTGTGAAATTTGTCTCAATACCCAGCCCTAATGTTTAGGTCTAAACACAATATTTGACTATTGCAATTAATAACAACTCTAATAAACTCTCTTTCTCCCAACATATGTCCAGGCTGAATCTACGAGGGACTGTGCATTTGAAGAATAAACTGGAAGATGACAGGTTTGGATTGAAAATGCTTAATACGGGGGAACTTTTTGCTGCCGTGCCTGTGTCTCGCCCACTCACTCTTGATGCCCCTGAAGGTTTCATAGTGAAAAGACATGCGATCAGATCTCTTGTTCGTGTCGTGAAAAACAATAATTATCTTGGGCCTATTTATGAGGCAATGTTTCTGAAAGACGCTCCCACTGACACACAAGTACATCTACAGCTTTCCAAACACTGCTGCACTGATCTAAATCTGCAGAATGAAGAGCAATGTGAGATGGAAGTCCACTTCCAAATAAATCGTCTATGGTTCTGCGAGATGCACAAGGCCATCGATGATCTCCCCGACTTGGACAATGTTTTGCCGGATCTGAAAAACATCAACTTATGTATTTCTAGCCAGTCAGATCCCGAAGAGTTAAATGAGAAGCAGCAAGCTGCAATGAACTTTTTCCTGGGTGTAACGGACAACGGAGGCAGTGTCCCACCTTTGTTGATTTATGGACCTTTTGGAACAGGGAAAACTCGAACCCTTGCAAAGATGGCCCAGGTTCTTGCACAGCAACCACAGAACAAAATCCTGATTTGCACACACACAAACAGGTAAGGCATCGCAATTCTGTGGCACAGAATAACTTTAAATTCCATGCTGATTTATGCTGGTTAGTGCTTGTTGGGTTCTGGCCTAGCTGGTGGACCAGAGAGTTAATTCTAAGGATAATTCCGATATTTAACACCTTGAGTCTATTTTGTAGTTTGTTTTGAATGAAATAGAGTGGTGTGGACTTAGAAATTTTGACAATGGGTCCTGTCTCGACTTTTTGACTATTTTAGAATCGCCTGTGAGAGCTTTAGGCTACGTTCACACTGCAGGGCTTAATTCTCAATTCCGATTTTTTGAAAAAATTAGATTTTTTTGCAAGGCCGTTCACATTTCCAATTAAATGTGACCTTTTGTGATCTCCTGTGTGAACGTGAACTGACCCAGAAGTGACCCGCATGCGCAGAAGAGTAATCAACGGTCAACGACGTCACTTGTTGTTTGCGTAATAGTTATTTTTTTCCATATTGTTTCGAGTATTTGTTTTATTATTATTATTATTGCCACAGCCCATATACAAACACAGACAACAATTATTTTATCGACGGGCAAAGTTTGCACATAAATGTAAGTTTTCCGATCCTCACCGACCTCGTCATAAACCCCGTTTAATTGATAGTGCGCATCCTCGGCGCTCCTTGCTTTGTCACCGGCGGCCGCGGTGCGACACTGGTGGCTGGTGTTGCCAGATTGGGTGTTTTTTCGCTACATTTTAAGGCATGTTTACATGTGTTTTAGCCAGGTTTAGCCATGTGTTTCGCCTGGAAGGCTCTATAGAAATCTGGCACCCTACTGTACGAAGTTAAACTGACAGAGAGCGCACGTTCACAGACACCAGAATGAACGTGTTCACAGTAATGTTCATCAGGCAGTAATACAGTATATGAACGCGTTCATGGCATGCACTATCGTTCATTGAACGCGTTCAGGCACAACACTGGGGAAGAGACACGTCTGCAGCGGTTGAAACGCGTTTGAGTTAGCGTGTATTGGCTAGCTACAGGTGCGTGCAATGACGTGCGGGTCGGATATATGTGACCTGGCCGTTCAGATTGAAGTCGCATTTCAAAAGATCGGATACATATCGGATTTGGACCACATACCCAAGTGGCCTGGGTCGCATTTGAAAAGATCGGATCTGTGTCGTTCAGACTGTCATGAAAAAATCAGATACAGGTCACATAGGGGCAAAAAAATCGGAATTAGGTCGTTTCAGCCCGCAGTGTGAACGTAGCCTTAGACTGGCTGTCTATGGGCATGCACAAACATGTCCTTAAAACAACCCTTAATGTTAATTTTCAAAATTGTGCAACTCACCGAGTGGTTGGTGGTGTTCGTTGATGTTCTGAAACAAGTAGCGTAGCGAAATACCGTTTCTGTCATGTTTTATTTGTCTTTTTTTTTAAATCGCATTGATGTCTGCTGGAGGACTCAGTGCTCGTTGATATTACTGCGCTAGGCTAGCTACCGGAAAAGTAAAGGGGTCTGTTTACATTTGGTTGTAGTCTTTTCGCGCGGTTCTCCGTCTCTCTGAAGGCTAGCGTGAGCAGAGCAACTGTCCCAGATAGCAAACTGACATTGAATCAACGTGGAAACGACGTCTCTCATGACATTGAAACAACGTTGATTTGCTCATCGAATTAACGTTGAACCAACGTCAGACGCGGCATTCTTCAAAGCTAAATGAAATCGAAAATTGGTTTGCTTTCATAACGTTGAAACAACGCGTTGATTTCAAGTTGATTTTCCGTTAGTTTTGAAAGAATGACGCGTCTGACGTTGGTTCAACGTTAATTCGATGAGCAAAACAATGTCAGATCAACGTTGTTTCGATGTCATATTTCCACGTTGATTCAATGTCAGTCTGCTATCTGGGGTGCTCCCGGTCTTTTTTTACGGTGCGCTAGACACCGTGTTCCGTACAGCGTCATGGTTGTCGCCATCAAGTGGTCGGGAGTGTGCTAACGCTTCAGACTCAAATATCGAGCAGAAGTTTATACGCGGTTGTGAGGTATCTGAAAAAATAGTTCTACAATAGCAAACAACACGGATTGAAAGCATACATGGCGCCGATATATTTGTTTTTAATCATCAACGAACACCACCAAGCACTCGGTGAGTTGCACAGTTTTGAAAATGAATGTTAAGGGTTGTTTTGAGGACATGTTTGTTTATGCCCATAGACAGCCAGTCTAACGCTCTCACAGGCGATTCTAAAATAGTCAAAAAGTCGAGACAAAACCCATTGTTAAAATTTCTAAGTCCACCACTCTATTTCATTCAAAACAAACTACAAAATAGACTCAAGGTGTTAAATACCGGAATTATCCTTTAAAAAACCTTGTGGAGACACGTATGCTTGTCTTTTCAACAGGTCATTTAAGCCTACATTTGGTTAAAATACATTTGCATTCCTGTAGCTCAAACAATAGAGCATTCATAAGCTGATGAAATAAATACCTCGAAGGCAATCTTTCATTGTATAAAAATGTCTGCCAAATGCATTGTTCTAAATGTTCAATTGTACAAGTCCAATTAATTATCATTTTTTCCCCAATGCAGTTCAGCTGATCTTTACATAAAAGGTCATTTCCATGAATACGTGACAACTGTTCACCATGAAGCCAAACCTTTGAGAATCAAGGCAATGGAAAGTAACCTCAGATCCACCGATCCTACCATTCTACCGTACTGCCATTTATCCAAAACCGGCATTCGGTTTGAGTTTCCTGATAAAGATGTTCTGGATTCCACAAGAATCATCATAACGACAACTGCGCTGGCTCGTTTATTTCATGACATGAAGCTGCCTGAAAACTACTTCAGCCACATTCTGATTGATGAAGCTTCTCAGATGTTGGAGTGTGAGGCTCTTATGGCATTGGGCTTGGCTGGTAAAAATACACGTGTTGTTTTAGCTGGAGATCACATGCAGATGGGACCCAAGCTCTTCTCAGTGAGACAAGACAAATGCTCAGAACATACCTTGCTCAATCGCCTCTTCTTTTACTACCAAGCTGAAAACAACAGTGCTGCCAAACAAAGCCGAATCATTTTCAATGAAAACTACCGTTCCACGAAAGACATTGTGGATTTTGTGTCGACACATTTTTATGTGGGAAAGACCGATGTGATCAAGGCTAAAGGAGACGTGCCTCCTCATCCACACCAGCATGCCTTGCAGTTCCACCATGTAAGAGGAGAATGCAGTTTGGATTCATCAAGCATGTCCTGGTTCAATCCAGAACAAATTCTTAGAGTTGTTGACATTGTGCAAGGAATATTGGAGGAGTGGCCGCAAGAGTGGGTTGATAAAGATCCTGAATCAGTCTGTGTTCTTTCTCAAGGCGCACAGGTATCAAACATATCGCTATTCGCCGATTTATATAATGGTTTTTATTAATGTCATGCTGCTAATTCATAAAAGTTGCATCAGTGTATTTATAGCAGATGCTTGTGTTTCAGGTGTTGGCAATACGGCAAAGGCTGCGTCAGCTTAACCTGCCCCGTTTCACTGTGGAGAATGCCGAAAATGTGCAAGGTAGGGATAAGGCATTACTCGAATGTGCAAACATACTAGTAGTCATGGATATGATTCACAGTGAGAGCATACTGCCTTTTCCCATATTTTGCAGGAAAACAATTCAGAGTCATTGTGATTTCCACTGTGCACACTAAGGACAGCCTATTGGAGACGGACCGGACCTGTCTTGAGTTTTTTAATGACATGCGAGTGTTGAATACTGTTATGACAAGAGCTCAATCCCAAATAATTGTTGTTGGAGACGCAGCTGCAATTTCTTGCCATCAGTTCGGGATGTGCTGGAGACTTTGGGGATCTTATATAGAGTACTGCATCAGCCAGGGAAGTGCCCATGACTTAAGCTTGGATTCTTTGAAACATGATCTCCTTGAGATATCCGAGCTCTGCAGAAGTGAGGATGAAGAGAGTAGTGATAGTGAATCAACTACATCTGAAATACTAGACACGGAAGACCCAATACTTCAAGAGCTTCTTGATGAGAGCAAAGACATCAATGTTGCATTGACAGAGGAAGGCTTATTTCCCATTTTTACCAATGGGCATCTTGTCAGTGATGTGAACAAGCAGATTACAGAAGCAGATGAAGAGCAATTCTTGACAAACTCTACAATCCACAAACGCTGTGAGATAGTCATCGAGAGCTTTTACCAAGGTTATGCAAGACCACTCGACGAGCCTACTCTGAGAATCGATATCAAGGGTAGGAAGAATATCGGACAGGCGTTCCCTGGAGACAAAGTAACAGTGGAGATCCTGAGTGAGAAATCAGATCATCCCCCAATGGGAAAAGTAATCGACATCCTTGAAAGTGCAGATCCTGTCAAAGAATTTGTCTGCACCATTGAAAGATATGACAATCAAGTGATGACACCTATCAACAAATGCATCTCCAAAATCTACACGCCATTTTCAAAGGACAAACCAGATCACATTGCTGTAAGAGATCCTGATAGCCGCCAAATAAAGAGTTTCATCAAAATAAATGAGGAAGGACGTAGAAAATACCTCTTTGTTGTCAGGGTCCTTAAGTGGAGAAAGAATCACGGTTTTCCCTTGGGGATAGTTGTGAGTGTGTTTCCAAAAATAACAACTATAGATGATGGATTGAAAGTTCTCGAGATCGAGTTCCAGTTGAGGAGGACAATTTCTTCATCTTTGAGAAAAGAGATGCACGAATTCCAAGGTCTCGATTTATTTGAAGATGGACGAAAAGATTTTCGAATGCTCCCTACATTCACCGTTGATCCTGCTGATTCACAAGACCTTGATGATGCAATCAGTGTACGGGATTTAGGCGAGCACTATGAAATCGGAGTTCACATTTCTGATGTTGCAAGCTTTGTGGCTGAAGACAGTGAACTGGACAAATATGCAAGACAGCTGTGCACTACTTTCTATCCACACGAGAAGGAGCCAATACACATGTTCCCTAAAGAATTGAGCGCCAATTTCTTCAGTTTAATCCCAAACCAAG
This sequence comes from Pimephales promelas, assembly GCF_988280905.1. Classification (NCBI taxonomy): domain Eukaryota; kingdom Metazoa; phylum Chordata; class Actinopteri; order Cypriniformes; family Leuciscidae; genus Pimephales; species Pimephales promelas. Next base: position 38,539,320 of record NC_142776.1, read on the forward strand.
ACAGACGAGCCATCTCCTTGATAATACACGTAGATGCAAAAACCAACTACGTGAAGAAAAGATATCTCTTCAAGTCAATCATTCACTCCAAGAGGAAGTTTTCCTATGATGAAGTTGAGGACATCCTTGAAAAAAATTGTCAGCATTCTGACCCACTTGAAATCTGCCTTGTGAAAGCATGGACCTTTGCTAATGTTCACAGGAGATTCAGGAAACAGGAAAGCTGGTGTTACAAACAGCCAGATGAGGACGTAACCCTTGGAAGAAGACAATCTCACCAAATGGTGGAAGAGCTGATGGTCATGTTCAACCACACAGTTGCTGAACGCCTTCTGTTTGATGAAACAACAAGGAGCATAACTCCACTGAGATGTCAGGACAGGCCACAAACTGAAAAGCTTATTGACCTTTTTGACAAAAATGCTGTCTTGATTCCACTTTCTGTTCACTTCTCAAGTCGAGCTCATGAGATTGAACATGTGCCTCGTGAACTGAACAACCAAGGTTTGATTCGCTACACAGCCATGCCAAACTCACAGGACTTTTCTGATTCTGAAACCTTCCCTATATTAAAATCACTTTTGAGATGCCTGAAGACAGCAGCAGAGCAGAAAAATATCTACAAAGTAATTGACTTTGTTGCAACTGACGACATTCACCCTCAACTTCTCCCTTTTGCTATTGCATTTAGGAGACTGTTTCACAAAGCGTGTGTTCTGCGCTCAAACTCAACACATGTCTCAAGAATTGGGCACCATGATTTAGATCTTGACAGCTACACATGGGCCTCATCTCCCGTCCGCAGATACATGGATGTTATTGTGCAGCGCCTTCTTCATTCTGTGATCGACAAGACAAAAAATAGGTACAGAGCTCATGACATTGACCTGTTTTGTATGGAATTTTCCAGGAAAAATGATCAACAGTCAGCCTATGAGAAGAAAGCCAATGCTCTACATTTTGCATTAAAACTGTCGACTCGAAGTGAAAGGAAGGTAGCGTACATTGTGGAGCTCAATCCGTCAGGGTCAAACTTCAGAGTATCCTTCCCACTTAATAGAGACTCTATATCAGAAAACCTATACATTATGTACAGGGAACTTCAGCTGGCAGATCAGCCTGTGTTTGATGAAACAAACAAATGCATGATCTTGAAATGGGAGCGAAGAATATATTCATTCTCCAATCCTCACATCCAAGCTGAAGTCAAACAACAAAATCCAAACTCAGTCATGGCCTATGTCCCAAGGAACACCTGGAAAGGCCTAGCAGCCGCTGTTAGAGAGGAAAACTGGGACATAATGTTTACCCTGATTGAGGAGCTTGAAAATAGCTCAACAATCCATGCAAGACAATTCCAGGAAAGACTGAGAAACTACAAAGGTTCAGAAAAATCTGATCCCATTCACGCCGAGCATTATGCTGAGCTGTCGCTGAGAATAAAGCAAGGTGAAGCAGTCGAGGTGCAGCTAGGTACCGCCACAGCTCGAGGATTATGGACACCAGCAATTCAGCTGTTTGTTGTGCATCCAAAATTTGAGATTTGTTTGGATCATGTAAAAGATCCGATCAAGTGTTTTTCAAAATATGCGTTACACTCATCAAGGAGTTCATACCAGACATACATGGATTATCAGGAAATATGGAAACCTTTGTGTGAAATGGAGTCAGCCTCCAATGCTGTGGCCGAAAATGAGAGCATTATAATTGAAGATGTAGCCTTGAAATTGGAAAACTCTCCTCAAAATAAGCTTAAAGGTTTTTTTCTCCTCCCACTGGACAAGAAATCTCAGTGGTGTATTGATTGTGACCTGAGGAAAAGTGTTCTCTGCATTCGAACTAGGATTCACCAAAGTCTGAGTGGTCCCTTTCTGAAAAAAAGTCAGAGCACAGCTCTCATGGATGTACCTTCCATCACTTGGGTGGCCCATGGCATAATTACAGAAGTTGAAGAAACAGACTCCAAAGAACCAGTGAACTTACGAATTGATTTTCTCATTAACCACATGCCCATGACAAATATTCCAGAAGCGATATTCTCCGAGAAGACAAGGTTTACTCTGGAGCTGATTACAAAGCTTCTGCCAGATGTGTAAGCCTACAAATCATATCTAATGAATAGCTGACTAAAATGTACAGTTAAAAAAATACAGACTATTTCAATTTAAAGCTACTCTTTTGAGTATTTTTATCAACAGTATAGTTTAATGTGTCTCTTTAGATTATGAGCACATCTTCAAACAATATATGCTTAATTTATTTTGCAGGCGCAAAGAGAATGCAATTAGCAGTCTAACCAAAGCTAACAGCCTTGTGAAAATGATTGCCATTGGCAGGAAAATCAACTCTACAGGTACTACAGTTTCACGTTTATTGCTTCTTTGTAACATCTTGTATTTCAAACTCTACTTTCAAACTATAGCAATTTACAGCATGAGACTTTTTCTCTTCAAAACTCTTCAAATGTAGTTTCATTTTGTTTACCACTATATTTAACTCCTCAAAGGATGTACAAATCCGGAGCAGAACCCAGCCAGATTTGAGATTGACAATTATCTCCCTTCTGGGTTTTCCCATCTAAACAACAGTCAATGTAAAGCTATAAGAGAAGCAGTGACCAACCCGTTCACTCTTATCCAAGGACCACCAGGTGAGAGATGTTTTCTGTTCTGACCTTCATTGGTTTCACAAAGGCTATTGTAAGTTGTAGTCCTTTTCTGCTATTTTATTGTTGTGCATTTTCACAGGGACTGGGAAAACTGTCGTTGGTGTCCATATTGTGTATTGGATGCTCAAGAAAATCCAACAGCTTCCAACCTCCAGTTCACAGAAGAAGAGAGCTATTCTGTACTGTGGCCCTTCAAATAAATCTGTTGATGTTGTAGCAGGTAATTTTTTGCAAATCGTGTTAAAATTTGGCATATTGGCAAAAGTAGGCCATTCAGGTATTCAGAATTTTTAATATTCAGAAGTACGCACTCACTGTAAATATGAGTTACATGATACACTTTTAAAGAACATTACCTGACCGATGATCACTGCAAATTGAACTGGTTATTCAAATGTGTGTTGCAGGTCATCTCCTAAAACTTAGAAAAGATGTTCGACCTCTCAGAATCTACAGTGATCAGATGGAGATGTTGGAGTTTCCTTACCCAGGATGCAATCTGAAGCTGTCACGCAATTCTAAAAGAGGGGAAAAACCAAACACAGAACTCAGGTATTCCCCAAAACTTGCCCATTAATCACTCTAATTATCAGTGTTGTGTGTGTGTGTATTTAAACCTTGATTTCTATTAACATATGTTTATTGTTGTTGTTTTTTAGTTCCATTGCATTACACCACCTGATTCGAAAGCCTGGCAACAGATATTCCACTCAAATACAAGCATTTGATTTGAAAATCGCAAGAGGAGATCAATTTACGCCTGAAGAAAAAAAACTGTATGTATGGCTTAATAACTACAAATCTCTTTTTGGTTCCAAATTATTGTTTCTTATTTGTTGGAAACTGTTTGGACACAATTACGTAGAAAAGAAAAGCTAATTTAAAGTTCACGTTTTTTGTTTTAAAGCCACAGAGAAATTCTCAAAGATGCTCGGAAACACGAATTATTGAAGCACGATGTCATCTTGTGCACTTGCACTGCAGCCTCACACCCTGCCTTGACTGAAACCCTCGACTTAAAACAGATCATCATTGATGAATGTGCCATGGCAACTGAACCCGAAGCCTTTATTCCTCTAGTGGCTCATAAACCAGAGCAGGTATGAATACAAACCAAAGTTAATTTTAGACAAAGAGTGATGCTGGATATTAGCAGCATGGATTGGTTGAATAACACTAAAGGCCATAGAATACACGCATCACTCATATTGTTTTGAATGGGGAAAGGTTCAATGCTCAATATGTTGGAAAAAGTAAATTCATTGCGTCAGTGCGCATGCGCATTAGCTTGACCCAGCTTGAAAAAAAAAAGTGTTTTCTGTCATGATTCGAGTGTTTATTTACAACATTTATGAGACAGTTGTTGTCAGATTTCATTGGTAATTTCAAAGAATTTGATTTTGGAGAATTTAATGTTTCTCCATTCAAAAAGATAGGAGCTGCACTTGCATGCTTGAGAGGCGTTTCAAAGATGTCCGCCGAGTGAATTGACTTGTCTTAAAGGGACTTTAACACACATTAAAAGTTACTGGAGGTTTTACCTTGACATTCACATCAATGTGTAAAATGGATAGTATTCATTACTGTAGTTGAATCCACTTCTGGGTTCTTATACTATTATATTTTCTTGTTGTAGATTGTTCTTCTGGGCGATCATATGCAGCTTCAACCTGTAGTGCACTGTGATGTGGTGGAGCGATTGGGAATGAGCCGATCTCTTTTCGAACGTTACATGGAGAGAGCACTCATGCTTGACACTCAGTACAGGATGGTAATAAATGATCAGAATATAGCTTTAACACTGTATCTGTATTTACAAATTTCTTTCAGTTGTTGTTTCTAAAAATGGCACTTCTGTTGTTTTTTATTTAACAATATTATTTTTATTTAGTGATATTAAAACACTGATCTAATAAATTGCACCCCAGCCGTTATACTGTAATAGTTCCACATAGTTCAGATTCTAATTTATTTTACGCATCTTGTCTCTTACAGCAAGAGGACATCTGTGCATTTCCATCTCAAGAGTTCTATGCAGGAAAGTTAAAAACCGGAACTCGACACAAACCAAGTCTCTTGCATGCTCAATCAAGGCAAACATGCATAGTCTTTGGTCATGTTGAAGGAACAGAGAAAAGTCTGGTGGTCTCGACTGAACAGGGGAATGAAAATTCAAAGGCAAATGTGGAAGAGGCAAAAGAAGTGGTAAGTTAGAATTGTAGTAGGCTGAAAAGGTGTATTTGGGGCTATAGTGTAAATAAAAATCTATTACCTATTAAGTTGCATGCTGCAGGTACAAAATGTGGTTTTGTTTAATAAGTAAGAGAAGGAACTATTATCTATTATTTCATAAACCTAAAACCTCTGTACATAGCATAATATACAGCATATTCCAATATTTAATCAAAGGATGGTTCCATATACTGGAGGTCTGGGCTAAGCCTCAAATATCCACTTATACTGTAAACGAAACCGCTCATGATCACTAATTTTGGATATTTCATATAGTTGCTACTTTTGTCTCTCATTTCAGTCGTGGTTTCTACATAACACGAGCTAGAATATTTCATTAGCGCCATCTTGCTATTCAAAATAGTCACTATGACTAAAAAATGTTCTCAAAGTTGAATAACATCAACAGGCGGCTATGCGTCTAAGTTACAAAACATGACAACCGTTTCCAAACAAACGAACAAATTATGTGTAACATCAGTTCTTTTAACACAAAAGACGATATTGTTAAACTTAACGTTACCTAATTACTCCGACTGATGCAGAGAGCATTAATTTACACTCTTCTTCCAGATTCTCCTCAGTCCGCGATGTTGTTGGGCGGCAAGTGTCGGTTAAGTTTCCTAGGAGACATGACGACTCCTCCTCAAAGCGCGCGCTTCACAACATTCAAATTTCAGAACGTTTCTATCCTAAACCGATGTTATTGTTGGATGACAATTTTTTTAAAAAAAAAAACTTTATTATTTCTAAAGACATCTCTGTTAAATTATTATAAAAACGTAATTATATTGAGCTGTATGTTGATCTAGATAGAACAGCGCTGTAAAAAGTAAAAGACATCACGTGACCACCTCGTCTTACATTATCAGAGAGACACATGGAAAATATAAATACAAATAATGTAATCTAAGCCCTACCTATTTCTGACACAAAAATGCACTTTTTATTCAATATGTATTTATTTATTTGTTCATTTATTCATTAAAACCATTTTTTGCTGTATAATCGTTCTTCCAACAGGTGCGGATCGCCATGCTTTTGACTGAGGCGGGGATACAGACGAAGGACATCGCCATTCTCACACCATATAATGCTCAAGTTAAGAACATTAATGACTCGCTTTTAAATTATGGTATAAGTGACATCACCGTCAACACCATCATGAGGAGTCAAGGTAATAACCTTTTTAACAAATGCTATTTTACATCAACTATTCTGGACCCATGATTGAACATTTAAATATGTAGCCTATGCATTTGAATAGGGCACACAACTAAGTTAAATATTTAGATAGGCATTCTAAACTGTGTTTATAAATGTTTTTACACTTGATATTGTTTGTTTCTGTATTAAGGCATATATAGCCAATATTATTTTTTGATCTTTTTTCTTTTATTTGTTTGGCCACAGGAAGTGAATGGAAATATGTCATCATGTCAACTGTGCGCTCCTGCCCAAAGTCTGACATAGAGAGACAACCAACCAAATCCTGGATTATGAAACAACTTGGATTCATCACGGACCCACACCAGGTTAACGTGGGCATTACCAGGGCACAAGAAGGACTGTGCATCATTGGTTAGTTCAGGGTTATTAAGCTAAATGCCATTATAATGACACAATAGACCTCACTTTGATTATGCATTTTGTAATTATCAACAGTTAATGTCTGAATTGCAGTGCCTTAATTCTGTTATTTTGACAGGTAATGAGAACTTGCTGCGCTGCAGTGTCTTGTGGAGGAGACTTCTGGATCACTATCAGAAGAAAGGGTGTGTAGTGAATCCTCAGAACATCCAGGTTCAGAAACACAACAGAATTAAGAGAACTGCTAGAAGATGATGTGCTTTCTGCAGTTTTCCTTTTGTAGCCGCATTCACTTTATTCTCTAGCGGTGTTAAATATGCACTCATATTTATGCATTACTCAGGGAGCATTGTACCCGTCAGATGTGTTCATATAAGCTTATTCATTAATACCGTAAAATAACCAATCTTGGAATGCACTTTAGTATACAGTATATTAACTTTTTTAATTTATTTATTTTTGTCTGATTTATGTTGTAATTCAATCATATTTGACTATTCATTTTAATGCCAGAATTTTTGTCAAGTTTTAAGAGAACTGTAAAGCACATTGTATTTGTTAAAAAATACAAATTTTATATATAAAAGCAAAGTTAGTGTGATTTTTGCCGATGCAACTATGAAATATAGACATTTGACCACTGTAGCACCATTATTATGACTATAATCTAGACACTTGCAATGTTAAAATGTGTCCACTTAGTGGTGCTATACTTGCATATAAAGCCAATCTAAGGAAATTAGTAACTGTGTATATTTGGATTCTGTTGATTTGAGATATTTCGTACCAAAACTAGTGAAACCATCTAGTCACATTTTTTATATGTTGTGTTATAGATGAATGTACAATTGCATAACGTTAACGTAAATGTATAAGGATGTATCTGTTTTCAGATCTTTACTTAATTTGCACAATAAAGTAGCTGTAAAATGAAGGGGTGAAGCACTGAAGTCACTAATAAAAATCTGTGAATGTGATTAATTGCTTTTTTCCTTCTCTAATTCATCATGTCTGTGTTTGAATCAGGTGATTTTGAGTGTGAATGAAGTCAGTTCTGCTCAAGTTTACACAGGTACCCAACACTACATCATTGATAAATCAATCATTTGCTTTATGTTGATAAATTAATCAAGTTTTCAAACTTATTTCATGTCCAAATGTTTGGGGCCAATGTTGGTCTATATTTTGATATCGTACACACACACTCAACAACACACTTACACACGCACACACACACACACACACAGAGAGAGAGAGAGAGAGAGAGAGAGAGAGAGAAAGAGAGAAGGGTGTTATAAGGGGGAGACAGACGCCAGGCCGGTTTGGAAAGACTGAGGAGAGCTGTGGTTTTGCGGGAGTGTGACGAGACATGGCAAGAAGAAAGAGAGAGAGAGAGAGACCGCTGATGAAGGCGTATGATAAAGGAGTGGATACATGGATTGAAGACATTACTTGAGAAGCACAATTGTTTAAAATATAAAGATATATTTTGAGAGAATGTCTTGACATTGTGTTTATTTTTCTAACTCTATGGGAGAAAAATAAACTTGAACAAATATTTGCTAAAAACTAGCTTTAATATATATATCCACTTATATATCAACAATATATACACAGTATATATATATTGTTAATACGAAAGTAAATGCATCTTGTTTTACGGATATTTACAGTAGATATTTTGAACAAAACAAGACAAGACTTGCCGTGCATTGCATGAAAAAGTGTCCAGAAACTGAACTTGTGCATGTGTGTATGAGAATGGTGCATTTCTTTTTTGAAATTGCACGTGTGTGTGTGTGTGTTTGTGTTAGTGAGAGTGTGCATGTGTTTGTGTCTGTTTGTGTGTGCATGTGCTGAGTGCGTGTGTGAGTGTGTACATATGTGTATGTGCTGAGTGCGTGTGTGAGTGCATGTGTTTGTGTGTCTGTTAATGTGTTTGCGTTTTGCTGAGTGTGTGTATGAGTGAGTAAATGCATGTGTGTGTGAGTGTGCGTGCATGCATGTGTGTGTGCATGTGTGTGTGTCTCATTAGGCTGTGAGAGGTTGGAGCAGGCCGTATCCTCTCACCGCAGTCTTTGATGGGGTTCAATCAGCGCCACATGAGACGGAGGAGAGATGAAGTGGAGAATGGAGGGAAAAGATGTGGGATGAAAAGTAGCAGTATATATATATATATATATATATATATATATATATCGGGGAAATCGTATTAATGCCTGATGATGAAATTCAGGACATCAGGGTCTCTTGCTTGGTCTGTTCTCACTTTTATTGGTCCATTTCTTGATAATTATAATCTGTGTAATTTATAATATTGTTTAAAAAAATAGTGATTGTTTCCTAACAGTTTTTTAACAGACTATTCCATCTGCCTTTGTTGTCGTTCTTCAGGGTTCTAATAGAACCATATTGGCTCTTGAAAAGGTTCTAAGGAGAAATTGACTGCATATCACTTTCATGTTTAACTGGTTATTTTAATTTCTCTAGTGATAAAGCATGTTTATGAGCTTCTAAATTCATTGAATTTAATTGCAATTTAATGAATGAATTTAATAAAACAAAAATCCATTAAATTATGAAACCCCGAAAGGTTATTTATGAAGTGCCTGACGGAACCCTTCAGGGTTCCAAATAGAACCTTTTCTGAAAGGTGAATATGGATTATTGAATTTTTAATAATCAAAATGTGTTTGAAATGTTTTGAATTGAAATATTCACAGTTTAAATATTCAACCATGCTTCAGCCTTAAAATGTAAGCATGCTTGGTTAATGCAATGCATTATTTTTTTAATTAGTGCCATTCAATAAGCTTTTTTGTTTCAAAAACATCTGGCACTATTTTACTTTCATAAAATAGTGCAAATATTCCATGTAGACTTAATCAGAATGAGCTCATAAAATATGATTTTACAGTAGCATGCATAGGCCTGTCAGAGTTTCAGGCCACACAGTCACATTGTATTATTCAGAAGCTCTGTTTTGTAAATGTGATAATTATATGCTGCTAAAATCCACGAAGGAAACGCATCATATTGTTTGAACACCGAGTCACGCCGTGTGAACTCATATTCAATAAAATCATCTGACTGCATGTCTTCATTAGTAATAATTTATGACGAGGCGTCCCGTGTCATCCGCGCTCGTGAATGCGTGCTGGGAAGTCCGGCTCTTTTCAAAGATTCGATTCTTTTGGTCGGCTCCCTTAGAAGAACCGGCTCTTATAGCTTCCAAATGGCTCTTCATTTAGCAACATTTGGAGCCTTCCATTTTAGTCCAATTTAGCAATTGTAAATGATTTGTGTGTTGGTAAGCACTTTGTTATTCAGTGTTTTCATGAAAGCCTTATTTTTCGTTACAAAAAATACACAGTTACTATTATTTAACATATTAATAAATCTTTAATTGAACACACCACAGCAAACAAATCAAATAAATAAAGGCACAAGTCTTAACATTAAAGGGTTAGTTCACCCAAATATGATCAAGTTTTAAATACGGATTTTTTTTATTTATTTTACACAAACACATCGTTTTGCTTCAGAAGGCCTTTATTAACCCCCACAGAGCCGTTTTGAACACTTTTGTCATGGATGGATGCGCTTTGATGGACTTCCAAAAAAATATAACCATTGACTCCCACTATAAAGCTTGGAAGAGCCATGACAATTTTTTTTTATATAACTTCAAATGTATTTGTCTAAAATAAGAATGTCATACACCAAGGATATGAGACAAGAGTAAATCAGGGTGAGTAACCCTTACTTCAGGGTGAGTAAATCATAGGCTAATTTTAATTTAGGGGTGAACTATCCCTTTAAGAGACTTAGCATGCGCCTGAAGAGTCGGCTCTTCTCGTTCGCTACAAAGAATCGGCTCTTAGAACCGGCTCGTTCGCGAACGACACATCATTAATGCGTGCGTCCGTACATGTGTGAGTCTCTCCGCCACCGTTGTACAGATGTGACCGCAGTGAACCGTGTTCCCCGTTTCTTTCCACAACAAAGACTTATTAAACAGCTCTGGCTCGCAGGCCTCGATCGCAGCGACCGCCAGCCGCACTTCCACAAACACGAAGAACAGTTTAAACCTATTTTTTATACAGTCTTTGGTTTAAACCGAGAGCTGGAGCGAGGAAGGGCCTCCGCTGATTCAAACCAGACGAAACTGCCTGCCTTACTCTTTAAATTAGTCCCACATTATGTCTGATTGTTTAGGAAGCACTTACAAACTTACTAAAGAGCAGTTAGCTCGAAAAATCTATCAAATAATTACAGGTCACTGGACGAATAGTGTTTAGCCCTGCTGTGAGTGAGTGAGTGCGAGGGAAACGTGTGTGTTTACACGGATGAATAAAGATAATGTGTGTGACTTCAATAACACAAGCTGGATTTCACATTCTTTAGACTCCATTGTGGTGTTTTTTTTATTGAAATGTAGTCTATAGAGTGTGTATGTGTGTGTGTGTGTGTGTGTGTGAGAGAGAGAGAGAGTTGTGAGTGTGTGTGGATTTTCACATTTTTCAGATTCCAGCTGCTGTATAATAAACAAGTGTCAGAAAAGTAAATGGCACTTGTTTTTCAATACTTACCAACAATATTACAGGTTAGCCTATGGCATTTCTGTGTGGATCCAAATGTAAATGCAAATTTAACATGTAACTGGGGTTTCTGGGTGATTGCTTGGATGCTGCAATGCAGTGTACGCAGATGTATTTTAATTATGTTGCAGCATTGTTCGAAGTGGTTGCTAAGGTGTTGCTAGGCGTTGTAATGGGTGCCAGGCGTCCCCTTTTGAGTGTAGGCTACACAAAGTGAGATAATACAATCAGCAGCAGAGCTGCATGTGTTTGTTTTGACCAACAGAGGGCGCTGCTCGCTTTAAGTGTTAGTTGTTCGTAGATGCTACCGCTAGTTTTCTCAGTGAAACAACTCGACCAGAATGAACGACCATCAGCGAGTATCACCATCAGCTTCAAAGTAAGGCATATAAAACTCTCACACAAATACATAAACTCCTAACTACATCTTTATATTTTATACGCAAATTTAGCCCTGCGATTGGCTGCTAGCATTCATTTCCATTCAGGTAAAGAAAGAAAGCACGTGCACGCGCCGTCTCGCAGTTTTTATGGAAGGCCAATCCCGCCAAAAACATGCTTTGGTATATCTTTTTTTTACGAAATTGTGTCAAACTACGACATAAAAAGTCGAAATTGTGTCAAACTACGTCATAGCTAAAAAAAAAAAAATCAAAATTATTACAGACTATCTTAGATTTTTTTTCATGTCATAAATGATTTACAAACTTTTTTAATACAGCGGCTTCCAAGATGATCAGTTTTAAATAGTGTTGCATAACATATAAAAATTACTATATTTGGACCTATATCCGGCGGGATGTTGATCCTGTGATCTTTTCTACTTTTCATGTCACCATTCACTAACCTGCCATTGTTTAGGTTTATTATTTATGTATTATGATTTGTGTATTATAAAGTAGCCCCGGGCAATTTGTATATGCAGCGTAATAAAAAATATACACCACAATATAAAACAAGATAAATAAGAACACACAACAGTAGGCTCCATACATTTAAAATTTTAAAATATACCATTCTGAGTATTTAACAATCTGATTGTACAAGGGATAAATTAATATTTGTATATCGTTTTTCATCTTTGATAGTTTTATAGCAAGAGCAGTGCAAAAAAGTCACTGTCTGTTGAGAGAGTGTGTATGAGTGCATCTCTCTCTCTCTGTGTGTGTGTGTGTGTGTTGTGTACTGTGTATGTGTGCGTCTGTGAGTGAATGTGTGTGTGTGTGTGTGTGTGTGTGTGTGTGTGAGAGAGAGAGAGAGAGAGTATGTGTTGTGTGCATGTGTGTGTTGTGTACTGTGTGTGCATCTGTCTGTGTGTGTGTGTGTGTGTGTGTGTGAGAGAGAGAGAGCGTGTGTGTGTGTGTGAGTGCATCTCTATGTGTGTGTACATGCGTCTGTGTGTGAGAGAGTATGTGTTGTGAGGATATGTGTGCATTCGGGTGTGTGTGTGTGTGTGTGTGTGTGTGTGTGGATTTCCACATTTTTCAGATTCCAGTGGGTTTGTTCAAATTTAAGTATAGCCTATAGAAGAAACAAGTGTCAGAAAATGTTTTTTAGAATCATTCAGCCTCTGGATGAGATGCACGCGTGTGTGTGTGTGTGTAGTGCGCATCACAGGTGTATGGTGTCTCAGCGGCTCAGTTTCCGCCAGCTCCAGTAGGGGGCGTCGTCCCCCAGGCCGGCGCGTGTGACGTGACGTGGGCAGCTCGCGGTGGCTCTGGTCAGGCAGACTGGAGCCCTTGGGCGCTGGCATGCAGTTCAGCGTTCGGGAGCGGCCCCCTCAAAAACCATCTCCTCAGGGGCCACACCCACCGCTCGCTCTCTGTGGGGGACGAGTGTGTGTCTCAGAGCCAGCGCGTTCAGAGACCGCTCGCCTCAGCCAGGGGAAGTCAAAGCATTCGGCTTTATTTTCGAGCCCAGACTGCGTGGCATTCGCTCGCTCCAAACGAGTGTACATGCACATCTGGGAAAGTCTGTGTACAATCACTTCCTCCGAGTCTGAGACGAGAAACTCAAACTGTCCTTGACCTAAACATCAAATGTCAGGGTTTTTTTTTTTTTAAGGTGGTCTTGACTTTTATAGCACTCCTGAGTGCGAGTGAGAGAAAATGGCCTTACGGTGAGGAGGTGGAAGCGGTGTTTTCTTTAGTGATGGTTATATTTCACCACCAACTTGTGCTTTAGCTAAAGGGTGTGTGTGAAGCGTTGGGTGGTCCGAGCTCTCCTTGGGTTTCAGACCTGCCGTGTTTAAAGGAAGGGCTCTTTTTAGGTAAAATGTGCTTATTTTTACTTGGACCACTTGCTTCAGCTCTTTCTATATTGCTTAATCTCATGGAAATGTGCAGGTTGCTACGGAAGCTTGTTTCCGCCACTGAATTAAAAAAAAAAAGAATAATAATAATTGCGACTTTTCATCTCACAATTGCGAGATATAAAGTCAGAATTGTGATAAATAAAGTCGCAATTGCGAGATATAAATTCAGAATTGCGAGATATAAAGTCAGAATTGCGAGATATAAAGTCAAAAATTGCGTGATATGAAGTCAGAATTGTGATAAATAAAGTCGCAAATGCGAGATAAATAAAGTCGCAATTGCGAGATATAAAGTCAGAATTGCGTGATATAAAGTCAGAATTGCGTGATATAAAGTCAGAATTGTGTGATATAAAGTCAGAATTGCGAGATATAAAGTCAGAATTGCGAGATATAAAGTCAGAATTGCGAGATATAAAGTCAAAATTGCGAGATATAAAGTCAAAATTGCGAGATATAAAGTCAGAATTGCGAGATATAAAGTCAGAATTGCGAGATATAAAGTCAAAATTGTGAGATATAAAGTCAAAATTGCGAGATATAAAGTCAGAATTGCGAGATATAAAGTCAGAATTGCGTGATATAAAGTCGCAATTGCGAGATATAAAGTCAGAATTGCGAGATATAAAGTAAAAATTGCGAGATATAAAGTCAAAATTGCGTGATATAAAGTCAGAATTGCGTGACATAAAGTCAGAATTGCGAGATATAAAGTCAGAATTGCGTGACATAAAGTCGAAATTGCGTGATATAAAGTCAGAATTGCGAGATATAAAGTCAGAATTGCGTGATATAAAGTCAGAATTGCGAGATATAAAGTCAGAATTGCGAGATATAAAGTCAGAATTGCGTGATATAAAGTCAAAATTGCGAGATATTAAGTCAGAATTGCGTGATATAAAGTCAAAATTGCGAGATAAAAAGTCAAAATTGCGAGATAAAAAGTCAGAATTGCGAGATATAAAGTCAGAATTGCGAGATATAAAGTCAGAATTGCGAGATAAAAAGTCAAAATTGCGAGATATAAAGTCAGAATTGCGAGATAAAAAGTCAGAATCGCGAGATATAAAGTCAAAATTGTGTGATATAAAGTCAGAATTGCGTGATATAAAGTCAGAATTGCGAGATATAAAGTCAGAATTGCGAGATATAAAGTCAGAATTGTGTGATAAAAATCAAAATTGCGAGATATAAAGTCAGAATTGCGTGATATAAAGTCAGAATTGCGAGATATAAAGTCAGAATTGTGTGATAAAAATCAAAATTGCCAGATATAAAGTCAGAATTGCGAGATAAAAAGTCAGAATCGCGAGATATAAAGTCAAAATTGCGTGATATAAAGTCAGAATTGCGTGATATAAAGTCAGAATTGCGTGATATAAAGTCAGAATTGCGTGATATAAAGTCAGAATTGCGAGATATAAAGTCAGAATTGCGTGATAAAAATCAAAATTGCGAGATATAAAGTCAGAACTGCGTGATATAAAGTCAGAATTGCGAGATATAAAGTCAGAATTGCAAGATACAAAGTCGAAATTGTGTGATATAAAGTCAGAATTTGATGGTAGCGCGTCATTGACAGGCGACATTTGTTTCCGGCACGGCCACTTATTTAAAACTAGGGTTGGGTATCGTTTGAATTTGAACGATTCTAATTCCAATTCAGATTCCTTGTTTCGATTCCGGTTCCTAACGATTCTCGATTCCGATTCTTTAAAGAGGCAGGGTCAAAAAAGTTTAGCTAACCTTGCTAACCAACGGTCTTTCTGAAGGAAATACTCCTTCTGTCACAAATACTCCTATTGTCACGAATTTAGCATTTTGTTATTTGTTATTTTTAGAAACGTGAAGCCACACTTTGGACCGTCGACGTATGCTACTCATGTTCGACTCGCGCGGTTATGCCAACACTTCCGGTAGACGCTTCTTCGTTGGTGGTGTTCAGTGGTTTCTTCTTCTGCTCGGCGAACTGTGAATATCGAAACTAGGAATCGAAATTTTAACTTTTGAACGATTCCGGGAAAAACTAAAAGTTAGTCCCGGTTCCAATCGATACTCGATTCTCGATACCCAACCCTATTTAAAACTGAAATTTCTCTGAAATAAAAAATCTTTGGAGACTTTTGGGATATTGTAAGTACACAACTGCATGAAATATATCACACTGTGCAAGTGACTTTTGGATATTTTATTACAAAATTCGTACATATTGTACCTTTAAGGTCCTTGCACACTGAGCCTGAAATTTTCGCACGTTAAAAAATAAATACGTCAATCACGCTTGCACACTGCCTCCGAAACTTTCGTCCGTCATAAATAAAAAATCGGATCCGGTTCGATTTTCTGCGTTTTTCGCATCCGTAGCCAACAGTTTGAATGGTGTTTTGACAATTCAAAGCCACCGAATCACGAATACGAAAAACGCATACGAAAATGTCGGACTCTGTGTGCAAGCGCCCTTGATTTTCTGAATTGTTCTGTTTTAAAATTGCATCATGGGTTGTGTGTTTCACGTCAGTCGCATGAGTGATGTTAAACTCTTGTTAAACTGATGATTGGAGGACACTTGTGGTGAAGCTCATGGGGGCGGACAGCAGCACTAGTGGTAGATCGGTGCCATGTTTAGTATAGTCTAGAGTCCTGAGTAACCAGTAATTCATAAAATTGCCCTCTTTGTTATGATCATACTGGCTCCTTCAGGCCCCACACAGTTTGACATCCAATTCATGAGTATTTCACTGTCTTCAGTTAATGACCTGCACAACCAAAGCTGTGTTTTTTTATTGCAGAAAGGCCTGTTGTAGAAGATATTAAGCTTTTTTCTTTTTTTATCCCATCTTTCTCACTTATTTTTCCATAGGAATTCTTGTGTTTTTGTGACCACACGGTCTGGAAAAAGCCATCTCGCTGTGAGGCGAGTTTGTCCCTGACCCTGTATCTCCCTCTCACCACATTTCCATCTCAAAGCCACTCGCACACGTCTAATCATTTCACTTTTTCCCTGCGTGGCAGCGTTATTAAGAAGTTTAATTTGCTGAGGGCCCGGGCTCAGAGAGGAATCCACGGAGAATTATTGCATTGATTCCCATTTAACCACAGCGAAATCCTCGGTACTCTGATACGGAGTCTAATGATGAAAGCATAAAAACCCCAAACTGTAAAACCTCTACAAAATGAGTTGTGCATACTCTTTAAAAAACAGTTTGTATATAGGCTGCTATATTATATCTAGAAACTGGCCAAAAATGATGATATTTCATCTAATGGTCACAATGACTGTAAATCAATGTAAAATGGAATGAAGCTCAAATTATACAAGTTTGAGTTAATGTGATGTTTATGAAATCCAGTTGCATGAGTTAGCATAGTCAACATTTTTATTTAAATTGCAATCAAAAATCTATCTGCGTTTAGCCTAAAAAAATTAGGGAAATGTGAGTTTTGTCAATTTTTTAGGGTTTACAGTGCGCGTCACGAATTATTAATTGGTTCCAAGTCTGTTATGATTGATTGGATGAGGCGCATCATGAAAGAAGAAACTAGCTATGTATCCATCCACGTATTTTATGCACATGTTGGGATATCACATAAAAAGCGCTGGTTGGAAACTGCAATTTTAAAATATGCATAAAAAGCATAGCTTACCTGCTCAATTGTGGTGTAGAAATTTTTTTATCTAAAAAAACGTTCATAAACTACGATGGAAACCAAACAAATCCCTCGACAAACACTCTTTGGCTCAGCGTCAGCTGTGATTGGATAACTGGACTAACCAATGGACCAATGGCGTCGCATCATCTCGCTGGAGTGGAAGTGTGTCATCAGAATGATTTGGTTTAATTCCCCCCAGAAGCGTCTCACAGATACGAGCATAGATATCTATATAAAGGCTAGATGGCGGATTAAGGCGGAGTTTCTTCAGGCAAGCTGATGTAAGATGAGTGATCAGCACGAACACAAATACTCTTATCTCATTGAAATCTTGACGGATTTACAAACGGTTTGGTTTCTTACAAACATTACTGACGTGGCTATAATTATCTGGATGATTCTTTATTTATACACTTATTATTCATAAGTATGCTGTGTCATAGCTACATCTCTGACTTTTATAACAAACCAAACCGTTTGAAAATCGGTAGAAAATTGAGCAAGTTATGGTTATTTAAATAGTACATGTACCATTAACACAATGTTACAAATGAGCGAGCTGCCTGTGACAAGATGGCCGCCAGGTGCAGACGTCGACCTCCATTGGCCAGCAGCATGGACGAGATATCTAGCCTTTATATAGATATCTATGTATACGAGTGTGTTCTCGAACACCAGCATCCGAACGCAAGACAACATGATATCGTTTACTGTGTTTCGTCTGACGATCTGAGACGCACTCGTTTATGATGGAGGGAAAAAGAGCCTGATTGCAGCAACTTCCATTGTTAGATATTTAGCTCTAATTTCTCATGTTTTTAATCTTGTTCTCTTGAATACATGGGATTGAAACTCTGCTTTATTCGCAAATGTTTTATGCGATATTTCAATTTTGTTAAATGCAAATAATTAGAATTTTGTTTAGTTCGTTTTAAAGTACAGGTAAAACTCGAAAAATGAGAATATCGTGCTAAAGCAATTCAACTTAAAAAGTGAAACTAATATATTATATAGACTCATTACATGCAAAGTGAGATATTTCAAGCCTTTATTTGTTATAATTTCGATGATTATGGATTACAGATATGAAAACGTTTTCACAATATTCAAATTTGGAATTTGGTGTTTCATAAGCTGTAAGTCATAATCATCAACATTATAACAAATAAAGGCTTGAAATATCTCACTTTGCATGTAATGAGTCTATATATTATATTAGTTTCACCTTTTAAGTTGAATTACTGAAATAAATTAACTTTTGCATCATATTCTCATTTTTCGAGTTTCACCTGTATTTGGTCGCCATTTGATTCGGAAGTAGAACCAGTGGAGAACCGCTTACTTTATCATACATATTGACACAAATTAGTATATGAGTAAACATTATTTGACTCGGCTCTCAAACGCCCTTCATTAACACAATAATCGACTCTGCTTTTAAGAGCCCATGACCTCGCCCAGAGAGGAAAACGTTTCAATGTAAAATTCAAAAATAGAAAAGATAAAAAACACAAAATGTTTCCCTATAAATCTCTAATTATAGATTCCTCTCTTGCCACTTTGAAGGAAGCTGTTAGTGGCTCTTCAGAGTGATAAAGGATTTCCCAATAAACTCCTCGCATCCAGTGGCTCGTACACACCACCGCTGCACCTCTCCTTTCAATTTCAGCGTTCAGGGTGTGGGATTTCTGCTCCTCAAAGGGAAATAGGAAAGCTATTAGCCCAAATGGGGAAACCACATGCAAATCATTGGGAAGGCAAACCCTCAAACTGGGCTGAAGGCTCCACATGTGGCATCGCGCTACACGCTTTATATCTTTGCGTGTTCAGTAAATTTAGTGAAGGCACACACCCATTTTGAACCTTATTTTTTCACTCTGATGATCATGTAATGTTCATGTCTTGTACGTTTGCAAATATGTCTCGAATGTTTCTCTTAAAAAAGTAAAGTTGACATCCAGAAAGAGAGCTATATATAAAATAGAAAATTTTGTCCGATAACCCGATAATTCTTTATACTTGAAAGCCGATAACCGATATATCGGCGGATAAATCGAAATCCAAATTTGTATATGATTTTTGAGAGCCTGATTTAAAAAACAAAAGTTTCACCATTAAAATCCACATCCCAAACACACAATGTTCTCATTATACATTATACGTTCTCATTATAGCGTCATTGAAAGCAGCACTTTATTTTCGCTGCGAGATAGGCCTATTTTAACTTTTGATTAATAAAATGTTCTCCTATAGCCTAAAAGTTTATATTCTACTTAAAGCTATATTCTATTTAAAATGTAGGCTACTTTTACATAATTACGTTTTGCTTTCGCTAAATGTCCCTTTGCGCCACCTGGTGGTCATTTCGCCACCGACTTTGAAATACGGCTGGTTTATTTTTGCCGCGGAGGCGGTAAACGACATTCTGGTTGTCCACCTACTGTAATTGTATGTAGCTGATATGACAGACTTAAGTGATTCCAATCATATTTCAAGCCATTCAAAATCATCATGTTGAACAGTGCACATCTGAAGCTGTAGGAAATAATACATAGGCTTTAATATATCGGGCAAATTTGACAACGATAACATTAAAAATGCATATAATGTCCGATACCAATATGGTGGCAGAAATATCATGCATCTCTAAGTGTTTATTTTTAGATCTCATGCATTTGTGTGCATCATACATTATCACAGAAAATAAAACCTTACCTTAACTACATTCAAAATGCACAATTTGTGAAAATGCTGTTCACGTTGATTGCATGCTGATTCATCACGGTAAAAAAGAAATCAAGCCACATTGCAAGTCTACATTTCTTCTTCAGTCAATCGTTCTATTCTTCCAGTTGCATCACCGTTTTGAGTCACTCATGTCTTTGCATATGTTTCCATTCATTTGAGAAGTCATGAGATCAAATGAGCAGACGAGACTTGAGATAAATGCACGAATGGAAATTTATTTGGCCATCCCAACCATTTACAAATGCACATGCATTAGTGTTTGGAAAATGAATATGATTTTTACTTAAAGCTTCACCTTTCAGCACTCTCTCGACCCGTGTGCTGTATATCAGCTAAATCACTTGATATGCACATTTTTCTTTCCCATATTGAACTATTTCATCAGTGCCATCAATATTTCCCAGAAGAAACTAAAAGGTTTGTGTTATTCTGTAGTAATGAGCTTGTATTAAAAGCCACAAAAACACAGGTGAGTTTAAACTTTACAGTCTTATTTACAAACACCAAAGTATGACTGTGGATTAAGGTCCAAAAATGACTTAATCTAACATTTAAATCTGCCAATAAATCACTGTGTGGTCTTTACTGTAGTGTTTCTGACAGCAGCGTGATTCATCATGTCGGAATAACACTGCCCCCTATGGCACCAATCTAATTAGCCAGTGCAGTTCAATACTATGATTGCAGAAATTAGTGTGTGTGTGTGTGTGTGTGTGTGTGTGCAGGGTCAGTTGAGGAGCAGACTGCTAAATATAGTCTGTGTGTTACTGTAAGGGCCAAACTCTCACAAACTACAAGCTTGCTCTGACCATGCCTTGTAATTGAGGGAGAAAATAAAGAATGAAATTACATGTTTATTTTTGAAAACAATTTTAATCTTCTCTCCCCTCATTTTGGAAAAAAGCAACACCCACAAGGACACTCAAAACCAAGATGGGCTGTCGGAAGGCTGTTCCAACTGTTTATTCACTTGATGGATGTCTGTAAGCCAGAGAACAGACTCTTAACAGTGGACAACCTCTGTGTAGTGCATGTACATGCGTGTGCTCAGGGATTATAGGTGGAAAAAAAGCGAAAAATTTCAGTTTAATTTGCTTAGACAGAGATGCCTATAAAGAAAGCAAACATAGGATTATTTAATATTAAGGCTGTCTTAAATAAAGCATCTTTGACTTTCAAAAAAATCCCCCAAAAAACAGAATTTCCAGAGGTTTCACAACACAAAACACATCATTTCTCCTTTTAAATTAAGAGTTTTTCTTCTTGATAATTTCTCAAATTGTGTCATAATTGTGTTTGCATGAAATCAGGGTGTAATGATCATCTGAGAGATTGTTTGAACCTTAACCTAAATTGACAGGGTAAGAGTAATTATACTTTCTACTGCGTCTCACTTATTCATGAACCCTTTATGCCAAAAAGGTTCTAAGGAGAAATTGTCTTAAGCGGGATTGCATAGCCTAATACTTTCATGTTTAATGGTTTTTTTTAATGTTTATTTATAGTCATTAAATGTTTGATGTTTAATTAATTGAAAAATAAATAAATAAACAACTAAATGCATAAAATGAAAGATTTTGTATATGAAGTGTCTAATGGAACCTGTTAAGGTTCCAAATAGAACCTTTTCTTCTCAGAGTGATACATTACTGTCAAACTGTAAACTGTGATTCCCTTGATTTGATTGACATTCATTTTTTTATCACACTTGAAATGTTTTAGCACCATTCCATAGCATTTTTAGCACAGATTAATGAATAAATAATTATATATGCTTAACTATATATATTATATATTTCTATTTTATGAAAATGCTTATAACTTTGCTGTCCTGAGTGTGACGTATGTGTAGCCTATAATAATAAATCTAAAAAAAATAAAAACAAAAAAACAGTGTTTGTAAATATGCTATAAGCCTGTATGTGTGTGTGTGGGGGGGGGGGGATTCTTATTTGTCCTGCTGATGATTGGTTCAACTATAATTTAATGATTTTATCACATATTTTTTTCATTTTAAATGGTTGGCTTGTGAAATCTTACATCCTCATATTCACATAGTTTTAGAACAATAATTTAAAAAACATTACCATTTTTGTGATGTAGTTGTCTTTTACTGAAAGAATTGTACTCTTTTCCTAGTTCAACATGTAAGATAGTTTTCTTTACAGTAGCCTATGAGAATATGGAGACTCAAGCACACCACAACATTTGCATATGAAGTATATTAACAAGTGTTGCTCTTTTTCAAAACTTAAAAAGCTTTGCTAGCCTATAGCCTATATTTAAAAAGTACATTGCCAAAGCATATCAACTTTATACACACATACACAATATTGGCCTGGGCTACATTTAATGTGTGTGTATATATGATGGATTAAGGCAGGTTTTTTTTTACAGTGTTTTGGAAATGAACAGTTTTAAGCTATGTAAAACAACATGTAAAACCACTGATAAAAAAAGAACAATTTGTTGCTGAACTGTAGGCAACATAGTCCTTCTGCGAACTTAGCCTGTGTGTTATGTGAATGTGATGAATGAAAACAGAGGAGGCTAGGGCGGGCCTATATTTATACATTCAGCCTATGTAGCCTATCAATAATAATTTAAAGTAGGCTAGCCTATGTAGGCTACTGAGAGCGAACGAGCTGCTGTTTACCTTTTTACGGTGAGCATATTAGCGCAATTTAACTTTTGACTTTTAACAATTTAAACTTTTAACCTTGTTTGAAAACTCTCTGAAAAGGCTACACATGTAGCCTACACTCTACACGAAATATTTCTATTTAGAACCAAAAATGGTTCCAACCCCCGCTTCATATATGGAACTCCAAAATGGTTCTAGGCTATAGAACCATTTTTTTTTTTTTGGTAAAAGGTTCTATTGGCCAAGTATGGAACCCCAGGGTTCTATATAGAACCCAGAAGAACCATTTTTTAAAGAGTAGAACCTTTTAGGGGTTCCAAATACGCAGCGCTGATAGAACCTTTTAAGGTTCTATATAGCACCTTTTCTTCTGCGAGTGTATAGCTATATAAAAACAATAGGCTACATAATTTTGATACCCCTAACTTTTTATTTCAATTCTTTTGGGAGGTATAGGCTACCGTATACGGACGGAAGCTTGTTTTCGACACGGAAAAGGTAAACGCGACTTTTAATCCCATCCTTCTGACTTTTTTCCCCTCAAGATTGCGAGTTTATATGTCGCATTCTTCTTTATAATTCGAAATTGCATGTTTATATCTCATATAATTCTGAGAAAAATAAATAAATTCGAATAATTGCGAGTTTATATCTAATTAGGAGTGTTAAAGTTAAACCCCCCATAAATCGCAAGGCAAAGTGCGTTCTCTCTCTCTCTCTCTCTCTCTCTCTCTCTCTTTCTCTCTCTCTCTCTCTCTCTCTCTCTCTCTCTCTGCTCTCTCTCTCTCTCTCTCTCTCTCTCTCTCTCTCTCTCTCGGAGGCGGGTCTCCCGGGATGCTCATAGGAGAGTCGCTGCGCTCGTACGGAGTTTATTTCAGTCAGATCTTCAGTTTTGAGCTTCTCTCTCTCCTGCTTTTGGACTGAACTTCACAGGACTGCTTTTCCTCCGGGATGGCCGCGTCGATTCTGGAGGTATGGGATACACAATCTGATCTGAGGCCTGCCTATGTTTGTTAGCAGTTTGGTTTTAACATAGAAATCGGATTTCTACAACAATGTCAACTGAACTTAAACAAGCGCACAACAACAACAACAAGGTTGTTTGAATAGCACTTTATGGGTGTTTTGTTCAGATAAAGGTCTTCTGATTTAGGTTACTCACTTAAAAGTTATCATTAAGATATTAAAAGTAGAATTGAGCTGTAATCTCACAGTAAGTGTATAGAAAAACTGAAATTCAGTCCATTTTGTCAAGAAGAAGTGAATTCACTCATGTTGCACTTAGAATCATTGCAGGTTTGTCATTAACTGAAGAAACTTTTAAAGTTCAACAACTCAATCTGTAGCCTAGTTGTTATGGTGTTTTAAAGAACTCGCTGATCTGAATGACCTATAATGAACCCTATTATAATGAGCAAAAACAAACTTAAGAACCATTGAGGTATCTTTATTGTTTAGATGATCAAAGACAATCAAAATAAGCCAGCCTGTAACCTAGACAATGAAATATGAAAACTCTTAGACACAAAACTCTTGCGCATTGGTTTTGGGTGCAGGCATCAAATGTAAGCTCCACATGGTAATAGGGAGCAATTAACCTGGAAACGGGAGCAGAACTTGTGCCAAGATGAACCACACACGCTCAGCGGGAAATATCATTGCACACACACACACTGTGCCTTACTCATTAATTTATCATCACTTCCCAACGGAAAATGGGGTAGACCACTGCCGTTCCAAATGAAGCCAAGTCCAACCGTAGTCTGTGACTTTAAAGTGACATTTCGACAAGTTAGGGTCGGGGTTATCCTAAAAATCCGATCAATTCTTTAATTTAACTCTAACTTTCATTCAATATTGAATTAAGTGTAAACATGGCTACCATGTGTTAAATACTTGCGGGATCATGTTTAGATCAGCTTGAACCTCTCTGATCTCTAAATCATTGACATTTATGTTGATTATTGCTTATTTTTCATTCTCACGAATTGTCTGTGATTGACAACATAATTAGAGTGTCGTAACTAAACAATTGTTTATTCTTCTTACCAAAATGCTATTGTTGAAAATCTCTTGCTTGTTTTTTCTCAAACACATGGTCACTATGGAGATGTAAACATGTCAAACAGGAACTCCATGTGTGGTGACATTAATTATCGTGTTTTCAGTGCTGGTGCATATTTCTGTCTAGACTAATAGCACAGGAAGGATGTTTTGCGCACTACTTCAATGCATTTAAAGCATAGTTTGAATTGCCTCGTTTCTGATCGGCGCTTTCGTTCTCTTCGCAGGAGGAAACACGTTATGGATCCAGTCCCTTGGCTATGCTAACCGCAACCTGCAATAAATTTGGGAGCACCAGTCCAGTCCGAGACTCTGCAACGCCTGGTAAAGCGGGAAGCGCAGCACCAATTAGGAAAGCCTACAGCATGACCTCTGAACTCCAGAGTCCAAAAAATGGACGCGGTAACGATGGCGTCGCGGACACTTACAGCGGCTCCTTTAGCTCCGCCGGCGGTTTGCTAACGCCAACCGGTAGCCCTCCTCCGGCTCCCACGGGAGCGTACGGCTCCGAATACAACCCGTTCTCCACTTTCCAGACCTCGAGTGCCTCTCAGGACCCTTCGCTCTTGGGGACCAAAGCTACAGCGGACTGCCTAGCAAGTGTCAACACTTACTTAGACATGACGCATCCTTATGGCTCATGGTACAAGAGCATCCATTCCGGGATCACGGGCTCTCCCGCGAACACCACTTCTTCTTGGTGGGACGTCCACACCAACTCAAACTGGCTTAGCGCTGGGCAACCTCAACCTGAAAGCCTCCAAGCGCAATTGCAGCCGGTGGCTCCGCAAGCATCCCTAAATCCACAGATGCAGAGCTACACTCCCGATTTTACGCCTCTCAATCCAGCGCAGTACTCGTCCGTGGGGTTGAGTTCGTCGTCACACTTGCTCCAGTCGCCGCAGCACATGATCCCGCAGGACATGTACAAACCCAAGCCTGTGTCCACATCTGGGATCCTTGACAATCCAATGGGGATCAAACCAAGTCGAGGTTCGGGCGGATACACCGGCGGCTCCTCCACCGGCAGGTCTTCGTGCGATTGTCCGAATTGCCAGGAGCTTGAAAGGCTTGGAGCGTCCGCCGCATCCCTACGCAAGAAACCCGTTCACAGCTGCCACATTCCCGGTTGCGGAAAAGTCTACGGAAAAGCTTCGCATCTAAAAGCTCATCTTCGTTGGCACACGGGCGAGCGACCCTTCGTCTGCAACTGGTTGTTCTGCGGAAAACGCTTCACTCGCTCCGACGAACTCGAGCGCCACGTCCGCACGCACACTCGGGAAAAGAAGTTCACGTGTCTCCTGTGCAACAAGCGCTTTACTCGTAGCGACCACCTTAGCAAACACCAGAAGACGCACACCGAAACTAAAGGCCCGGAAGAAGAGGCCGAGACGAGAGGAACCGAGGAGCCGACGGATTCCGCTAAAGTGGATCCCGCCGCGGGGATGCAGGATGCTAGCGGCGGTGGAGAGGAAAAGAGCAACACAGGGAATGGTGTGGACAACAGTAGCGGGCTTCTGGAGATATAAACCGTAAGACTCTGACGAGTGGAGCTACTGGTGCCAAGCTGCGCAAAAAACACTACCAGACAAGTTTTGGGGTCGGTAAGATTTTTAAGGTTTTTTAAAGAAGTCTCCAAGGCTGCATTTGTTTGATTAAAAATACTAAAAATTGTCAAATAATTTTACAATGTAAATCAGCTGTTTAGTAAAGTGTAATTTATTCCTGTGATTTTCAGCATCATTACTCCAGTCTTCAGTGTCACATGATCCTTCATGAGGATCTGATGATCAAGACACATTTAACTGTGTTGAAAACAGTTATTTATTTCAGGATTCTTTGATGATTTGAAAGTTCAAAAGAACACCATTTATTCTCAAATAGAAGCTTTTGTTACATTAAACGCTACCGTTCAAAAGTTTTTGGGTCGGTACGAAATTTTATTTTATTTGGGGGGGGGGGGTCGATACTTTTATTCATCAAGGATTAATTAAATTGATCAAAAGTGACAGTTATAATGTAACAATGTAAAGAAATGCTGTTCTTTCTATTCATCAAAGAATCCTGAAAAAAAATTGGACACATCTGTTCCAACACTGATCATAATAATGATGAATGTTTCTTGAGCATCAGATCATCATATTCTGAAGACTGGAGTCTTTGATTCAGCTTTGATCACAGGAATAAATTATTTTAAAATATATAAAATAGAAAACAGTAATTTTATATTGTAATAATATTGTCACAATATTACTGTTTGCTTTTAATCAAATAACGCAGCCTTGGTGAGCAGAAGAGACTTCTTTTAAAAACATAAAAAATCCTACCGATCCAAAACGTTTGACTGGTCGTGTATAAAAATATATTTTAGCAACTGTTTTTTTGGAGCTGGTTGAATGTGCTCCACGGAGAGCAATGTATCATGAACACATTCTCTAGACCGGCAGGTTTTGAAAGAAAAACTTTTACCCAAGAACTTCAGAGACGTTTGTCTGGAGCGAGGAGTCTTTTTAAAGACCTTAATGATTGAATTCATTTGTTTTACCTTTCCTTCTTTTCGACAACTTTCAGAGGAGGCTGTTCAACAGATTGAGACATTCGGGCTTCCAATCGATGCACATTTCGTCCTTGTGATCGTTTTTTTATTTAATTAAAATTGATTTCTTTTTAATCCTGTGTCTTAAAACACTTTCTTAAGGACTCATTACCTTGATCTTCAGTTTAGGAGGCAATCTGGTGTACAGTGAACCGTATTCTTCCATGTCATTATTGGTCCTGTCGCTTATCATTGTTTTAATTTAATTTCCTATTTACATCAAATCTAATTTATGTTTTAAGTTATGATTGTTGTGTTTCACTGGTTTTGCTGAATGGAGGGAAACCATGAAGCAAGTCATTTATGAATAAATTAAGTCTTCTCATTCATGTGATGGTTTTATTTATTTTTTATTTTGACAGATCAAGAAGTTCTTTTGATTTCTTCTAAATCTGAATCTTTTACCCAAAAAGAATTTAAATCTTAAGAAAGTCATTTATATATATATAGGAAACATCATCTTTTGAGATCAGTGGAATAGATTTCGATGAATTGATTATAGATATAAGTGACCACAAATCATTTATTTAAGCTTTGAGGGAACATCTGTAGGTTTTTATTATTATAATTTGTGTGAATTTCACAAAACATTTCAAGAACATCAGCGTAAAATCAAAAGAAAGAAAGGAATATTTTTCTAATCAAAATTAAGCAACATTTTTATAATTTAAGCACATTTTTGTAATACAAATATATATATATATATATGTCGATATGATAAAGTCAGTGGTAAAGTATTTATACATCATGGTCTCATTTATATGTTAATTTACATTAAACATGTTAATAGTAAAGTATTTTTACTGCAATACACAATTTGTTCATTATCTCTGAGAATAATCAAATGAAAAACATCAAAAATCATTACAGTAATGATGAATTGGGGTTCAAAACGCAAAACATTTTTTGTATTTCTTTTATTTTAGGTTGAAATACGGCTTGTTTTTGTGAGATTCAGTGCATCTGTTTTTAATATACTAAAAAAGACATCTAACTGCGGATATATACAGTACTGTTTGTGTAAAAATAATAATAATTGCAAGAAAACAACTTTATGTTCAGCCATGTCATGTTGTGAGGTTTGGCTTGAAAACGCACTAGTGTCACACCAGCATATTGAATCCAGAGACGCTGCATGTGGGACGCCATAAATCAAATGTATGAATGCTCAGAATAAGTCGACCACAAAGTGTGAGTAAAAGCTTCTTTCTCCAACAATGAAGTGTCATTGCTTTGAATGTTTGGCCTGTGAGTAATGCTTTGCAGAGGGGAAAGAAGATAAAAATGGATCTTTTCCTCATGTGCATGTATTCCTGGTTATATTAGTTTTTGTAACTTGCTCTGGGTTGCTTTGCTCCCTGCTCCGGCTCCTTCAGTTGTGCATCCTATGGCTCAACAAATGCTTTAATTAGTTTTTGCAGCACTAACAAAGCAGAGCTCTCAGTCAACACAAAGAGTCTCTCAGAAGTAAATTAAACTCCCCCGCTGTCTGCGAGAACCAATTACCCCTCATCTGCCCCACCACTGGACAATTACCCCCCATCTGCCCCACCACTGGACAATTACCCCCGCAGGACGGCCTAGGAGACTGACTGACCACTCGACTCACTCAAGACCTTACACACTGAGGGCTTTTATTTTACAGCACTTGAAATATCTAATATTTTTATTATTTACAGATATATGCAATTCATTCAACTCTCCAATTGTTTTTTTTAAAAATATATAAACTGGAAAAAAATATTTTCATGATTTGTAATCACAACAAATTTTTTTTGTCAAATCAACTTAAATAATTTATGTTGTTTAGATAACATAATATTTTGAGTTTCTGATGATCTCCATTGTATTTACTCATTTTCTTTCCATTTCATTTTTTAAGTTAAACCAACAATATTTTTTACAGTGTATAAATCTTGTATTTTTATGCAATTCATGATTAAATATGAAAATCTCCCATTGATATTGTCAGAATAGCATCAACATGTTGAATTAGAATTCTTTCTGTTTATTTATGTTTTAATAGTTTATTTTTAATGTGAGGAGTCACTGGACTGACCACTTAGGGTAAAAAACTCAGGAGTTTTTTAATCTTTATATTTTATTATATTTTATTACAATATAATAATAAAAGTGAAACAACACTTAATTTCTCATTTTTATTCTATAAAATTTTCTGCAACATGTTTGGATATGGAGTTGCATTTAGACTTATTTTTTTATTATTTTTTTAATTAAAAAATATTAATTATTTATTTTATTACAGTACTCCTAAGGTAGAACTTGAAATTTCGCTCTCTTTTTTAAATCTTTACAAATTACTTCAATTAATTCACCTCGGCCATAAGTATCCCTAATGTGTTTTTATTTTTACCTTATATTTCTTGTTGAAGATTAAATTTGAAACATTTCTCGCTTACATTCTTAGAATGTTCTGCGTTCGGAATCTCAAGCGACAGGACGGTGACAACATGTTTTATTTATTTATTTTAATTATGTAGTAAAGACTTTGGAATAGAGCAATGAAATTTTTCCTTTGTCTGTCTAAATTACGTTATGAGATGCAACTATGAAACGACGCATTAGCAAAAGCTGTGAATGGCGGAAGCATAGCAGACACGGGCCTACATTTCTATGATCAAATACATGCATCACTCTTCATATAGTGAGCTCTCTTCTCATCCGACTCCTCTTTTACTCGGGATGTATGTTTCTAATTTACTGGCTCTAATGAGCTGAGTTGAGGTCAGTTGGTATAAAGCGTCCCGGGGCCGGCTCTGTCATCAGGGCCTGACATGTTTACGGTGGTCTGAAGTGGGCTGGCGGTCTCGTCCGCAGCTTTAAACACACGGGCGGAGGGTTGGGTGGGGTGTGTGTCCGTGGGTGGGGGTGCAGGAGCTTTATATGGGGGGTACAGGAGGGTCCGTGGCTTCTGACTATTATTTTTGTACTTTTATACTCCCCTGTGGTGGCGGTAACCTTGTTTTATTTATATATCTTTATGTTGGAGGGAGAGAGAAAAAAGAAAGACGAGGATCTGCCTTGAGTGAAGCCATAAAAAGATAAATATACTCAGAGCCATGAGAGAAAGAGAGAGAAGCACAAACTCCTCCCGGTCACTGGCTAAAGATTTTTACCATTTCTTGAGCATGACTTGATGTGAGTGCTTGCCAGGGCATTGCAATACAGTTACTATAAGGTGTTCTGAGGGCTTTTTAAGGAGGTTTCTGGTCAAGCAGTATTATGTTTGCATAATAGTATTACAAATACCAGTATTAACACCAACAAAATCTGAAAAATTAAAAGACCTTTAAGAGTTCGATTCCCTGTGAAATTGTAGGCCTTCGTAAAAAATGTAGGCTATGCCATCAATACAAATTTCTTTGGATAAAAGCATCTGTCAAACGTGTGAATGCCCACACTCTTAGAGGATATTGAGAAACTGACATACATCAAAATATAATCTGTGCAACTTTAACCATTAAAACACAACTTTCGTTATAGAAATGATTTAGGCTACACACATTCCACAACGCATGCATGTACCTGAATGAGAGAAAGTCATAAGTTTTCCAACAACTTAAAACTCAATGTGAGTCAAAATGACACGAGCAAAGTTTGGGTTTTGAAAACCCGGAAGCAGCGTTGTAGAAATGGCGGACATAATCGCGCCATTTTACCGTTTCAGCGCGTCAAAACAACAGAGCGGTTCACCGTCACACCACAAGCGATCAGAGCCGTTTATGGTAATGATCCTTTGGAGCTATATCTATAATGTTTTTGTCTAGAGGCGAAAGAGGTAAAGTGCCACGGGAAGAGCCGTATAACGCGGTTATTTTAAGAACAATAAGAACTATTTTAAGAACTATGTCAGTTGCTGTGTCCGAAATCTCCACTCAAAGCACTACTCCCTACCCTCTATGTTGGGGGTAGAGAGTAGAGCACTATATTGTGAGCTCACCACCAGCATAATAGAAACTACTTTCGGACACGATCGTCTCTCGGCGCCGTTGATTACATCATCTGTCAGCTGGTGCCGAGCCGGCTCTGGGCTAAATAGATTTTTAATAAATAAATAAATACATTACATTATACTGAGGTTATTTCTCCAAAATGTAAAAACTAAAAGTGATTTCTGGCCGTTTTTGTTATAATGCGCTACTCCACACATAATTAGCTAACTTATTTTTACGATCCGCGCAATGCATGATGGTATATGTAGGGCTTAGGTTAGTGACCATCGGTTGTACACCACTTTTCAAAATGCATTCTAGGATACATTGAGTGGACTTTATACTAGGGTATAATAATCATCACTATACATTCGGACAGCACTACAAAATGGCGAGCTCACTAGTCCACTATATAATAATTTCGGTAATTTAGGACACAGCGAGCGAGAAAGACCTAGCCTACTTTTGCTATGCAGCAAATGTAGGCCTAATTATTTTTATTTCCAACCGTTAAACTTAACCAGGTTTCTACATCCACATTATTAATCAGCATAAGAGCATTTCATAATAAACAATGTTATTTGGAAAGTTATTTAAGGATGGCAGCTATGTTAAAATTTCACACATTATGAGAGTTTTAATTATTTAATTAGGCCTATGTACGTTGTTAGTGTACGGCCTATGTAATAGTTTATTACTTTCTTTGAGGAAAATATAAAATGGTTTATGCTTTACTTAAGAGTTAAACCCTGTCAGTCCCAAAGCCTTTATGTGCCATACACATGATGTAGGTCTAATAATAATTAGAAGAAGAATAGCATGATCTAATATCTGATCTCACTTTTTTATATCCAGTTTACATTTTTTTTTTTTTGTTAAATATTGGTAAAAAACACTGCTTTGCTCTACGTGCCCAAGACATCTTAATGATTATTTTGAGTGTTTAGGATTTTTTTTTCTATTACGGCTTTCCCAATGGAAATGTGCAACTGTTCAAAAAAAAAAAAAAAAGTGTTATCCGGACCTCTTTGTGAAGGAAATATAGAAACCAGAGCTCTTGGAACTGTGAATACCTCTGCAGTGAATGAATTAGCAAACAGCACTAATTAAACAGAACGAAAGATTTTGTTGCCATGCATTTGCAGAAGAATTGATTAAAGCGGCGAGTGACAATGGTCTTTACACTAATCTACAATGGCCCTTATTTCCCGTCGGGCGCCCTCGGGAGCGGGAGAGGCAGATTTCCACAGGAAAGGGTCACAGGTGTGTGCAGGTGAGCACTTCATTGTTTTAGTTCTGGTGAGGGGTGTGTGTGTGTGTGTGTGTGTGACGATGCCTCGGGCTCTGCTGCAAAACAAATGATGAAGGGGAAGAGGAGAGAAAACCTGGTAACCTAAAACAAGAATCCCAGGTCAGGGAGGGTCAGATGGAAAACTGATTAAGAAAAAGGAAAGAGAGTATTCAGTTTGGCAACACAAATGAAGATTGATCATCATTAGCTCATTTAAATTAACTGTGTTGGCAACGGCTGGTGAATAGAAGCACTTATCTGTGTCTTTCATGGCTGTCTTTACGGGCTCCAGTCTGTAACTGAGCTCGCTGCTGCCCTGAAACGTATCAAACGCACCACTAAATGGACCAATTCTGTTTATAGGAACTGTGGGCAGGCTGTGGCAGACTCCATGCCCCTGTAAAAAGATAATATGTTCCCTATTAAATGTCCCCTGGATGACAAATTGCTTCCAGAAAAAAAAAAGAAATGGAAGTTAGGGAAATGAGCTGTGACATTTCAAAATAGACATCCACTCTTAATTCCTTAAGTTTATAATTCTGTTTTATACTTCCTTGTTGTTTTACACTCATCTATGTCCTCTGTTATTCACTTAATGAACATTTGACTTTCTTTTTCCTTTTGTAGGCTATTTATATAAGTTGACTTGAGTATCATTACTTTGTAACTTTTATTGTCAGTAAAATCTTGTCCAATGATTTTAAATCATTAAAATCATTACAAATCATTGTTATTTATAGAGTTGTTTAAACTTGAAGATTGTTTCCGCCACAGAAAAATAGGTAATTGAGACTTTTTATCTCAGTTTACGTCTCGCAATTTCGACTTTTTGTTTCAGAATTGCGCGAAATAAACTTGCAATTCTAATTGCGACTTTATATCATGCAGTTCTGAGATAAAATGTCGCAATTTGCTAGATTTAAACTCGCAATTGTGAGGTAAAAAGACACAATTATCTTTATTTTAACACTGAAATATATTTTTCGTAATGATTGTGACATTCCCATTTAATTCATTTACACTGCAAACAATAAGCAATCTGCTATCAGACTCATTCAGTGCATAAACATGAACTGAAAATGAAGAAATGAGACTGTGCACATCAAATTTACAAGGTTGAACAGGGTTCTGATCCAAGCACATACTCCAGACTGTTTTGTGAAGACGAAGCTAAACGAAAACATGGTTAATTTTGTTGTTGGTTGCTTTATTGGTATAATATTTTATAATTGCACTAGCAATCTTTGGATTTTCTGAAAGCGCATTAGAAGAAAACTGCATAAACAAATGTTCAGAGAAATTAAAATTTGATAGGAAAATAGCTTTAGAGAGAGCCTCAGAGTGGGCGAGAGAGAGAGAGAGAGAGAAATGGAAGGATGTTAAAGTGAGTGATTTGGGTTGGCAGGGTTCTGGTGGAGGAGTGTGGTGGTTCTGAAGTCCTCCAGAAAGAGGCGCCAGTGTGTCCGGCAGGGGCCCTGACCATGAGGCCACAACACCCCCCTAAACTCACCCGCTGGCACCGCATGCTTCTTTAATATCCAGCAGAAATTGAAATATCTTTGTGGGTTAACAACACACAAACTCACTCACACATACGCACACACACAAGTGTGCGCCCTCCCTCATGCATATAACCTGATACACACATGCACACACTCAGACGCAACTGTTTGGCATCATGCACGCTGTTGCGCGCACACACAAGCATGCAGACTTTACATGCATTTACGCGTGTTCACCACCAAAAATAAATATATAAACTGAAATCATCTCATTCTCTCATTTAAAGCCAAGAGTGGTTAGAGAGACATTTTAACATGATGTTACAGCACGTAATGGGAGGATGAAAAATGCTCAACGCTGCACAAAGCAGTTTGGCTTCTAATAGCAAGACTGACTTTAAACAACTGCAACGCTTGACCTAGTATGTGCCGCGTTACGCTAGTCGGAAGCCTTCCTCTTTGTGTTTATTTGAGTGTCGCTACTGCAAAAATATACTTTGCTTGTGAGGAGACCATCTTCATTCAGTCTGTTAAACGGTTCTAGTTCAACAAACAAAACATGAGGCGTAACGCATCACAGGGATGAAACACTGAGAACCTATTTGTAGTCTTCTATTTTATACAGTAAGTTTAACTTATGCAAACATTAAAAAAAAGTGCCAAGAGTATAATAAAAACTAAACCAGGGTTTTCAACCATGCATCCATCCGTTGACCCCTGGAGGTCAGAGGTATCTTTTTAATGTTCAGTTTTATAACACGTCAATGTAAAACACTATTTCCTGAAACTATGACTAATCTTTTCTTTTTAGTGTCACTATTGTAAACTAAAACCAAAACTAGAATCATTAATAAGACAAAAAATTTTTTTGCTTGAAATAAAATAAACAGAAACTGAAATAAAATAAATTGTAAAAACAGAAACTCATTTTATAAACATTTGTTTAGTTTAACTTGAAGAACTAAAATAATGATTTCTAATCCTGAAACAAAACATTCATAAAACTACTGTATATAGACATACAGTATAAAAAAAACTACACACAACAAATTACTTGTGCTGTCAAATCGATTAATCGCGATTAATCGCATCTAACATAAAAGTTTGTAAATAGATGCGATTAATCGCGATTAATCGATTTGACAGCACAAGTAATTTGTTGTGTGTAGTTTTTTTTATACTGTATGTATATATATATATATATATATATATATATATACCGGTATGTATATGCACACACACACACACACACATATATACACAGATATTCTGTTAGATGCGATTAATCGCGATTAATCGATTTGACAGCACTACAAAATACTAGTAGTATTACATAGAAATTTGTAACTAAATTTAATATGAAAATATACAAAATTGTATATCAATGATAAATATTTCAATTCCACCCAGTCAAAATTGATGTTCTGTTTCCTCTTTAAGAAGATTTTGTCTTGTTTTGTCTTGTCAAGATTGTGTGTTGTTGAGGGACGTGCTGAAATTAACACAAGGCTCGTCCTGCAGTTAGTGTGAGCCCATAATGACGCTGATCATTACAGATGAGAATTCCCTTAAACAGCCTGGGTTTGGATCCGGAATGATCCACTCCATCTCGAGAGCCACCAACCGCCACTGCCGCCAAAAATAACACGGCAGCGCCACTCCAGCCCGCGCCTCACCACAGAAGGGCCCGCCACAAGAGCCGGGATCAAAACACACACAAAAAAGGAAACACAGCATATTGGGGGAAGGAAAAAATTGTTCATATAACTTTACTCGACTTCTTATAAGATACACAGAATCTGCTGATGATTTTGGCTCCTGGTAAAGCCACAAAATCGAATCTACAGACGGGGCCAAGGCTGCAGAGAACGTGTGTATGCGTGTGTGTGTTGAGCTCAATGGAGATTTGATGAAATAAATTGCCTGCAGTGGTGGTTCATAGTAAAGTCATTCAGCAATGGCAATTACATTAATAATTCAGACGGCAGTGAACAGCTCATCAAATGCTCAGATTAAAGCTTGATAAATGAGATGGTATGGCACTGTTAGTGAAGAAATTGTTTATGGACACAGGAGCTCAATGCAAAGAATTGTTATCATTCTAGCTAATGCACACATGCATGATTAAACACATTATGCTTACACTTTATTTCGATAGGCTAGTCCACTTTCCGTCAACTAACTCTCGTTAGACTAGTAGACGAGACTGTTAGTAGAATAAGTTGACATATACTTCAAAATAAAGTAGATATTAAGCAGACAATACTCTAATGACTGCTATTCACAAAGTTATTTATAGTTAGTGTCAGTAGAATATACTATGTCGAAATTAACTATTACCCACTTTATAACTTAAAATGGGATTCAGTGGAGCTTACAAATGATTTTAAAGAACTATGTTTAATTAAACGTTTAATTTTTTAATTCAGCATGGTAAGATTTGCATATCCATTTGAGCACCACATAGTTGTCGTAAGATTAAATAATGGCCAACAATAAATGGTTTAGCAGTCATTTTCTATGAAGGCAGATCATGATGAAACACAATGCTGCCCCACTGAGGAGACATGGGCGCTGCACAGAAACATGGAGAAAAGGAGAACGAAAGAAACGACAAAAACTTTACTTGCAAGCATAAATATATAAAATAAACAATAAAAAATTGATTATACATTTTCTGAAGAAAATCTACAACCTCGTGCAAAAATAGCATTGCAAGTGCGTTGTTGTGATTGGCTAAGATGTTGCTATGTTCTTGCACAAGTTGTTTAAGCGCGTTTCTAAACGGTGTTTGGAGTGTTCTGATTGGTTTTTATCGTTACTGTGCGGTTGTTTGGGTGTTCTGATTGGTTTTTAACGTTGCTGTGCAGTTGTTGGGGGTTTCTGATTGGCTTTTAGCGTTGCTATGAGGTTACTATGATGTTGTAGTCGCTCAGTGTCTGGTTGTTCACTTAAAAAAGTTTCTACAGAATGACGTGGTTATGATCGATGCATTTTCTAATATAGGTGAATGGGATTTCCCCACCATTTTTATATTTACCCCAAGGTAAACGTTAAATAGGATACTTGGGCACAGCAGGGGTGTTTAAATTATTAATTATGTGCAGTGTGCACTCAGTAAACTTAATTAGGCTATTCACACATTACATTTGATTTAGGAAGATCTTTTCATTAACTAAATTAAAAAAAAAATACTGTCTTAATAACATGGGACAGAAGACGGTTTTGTAAACTGTACAAAGCTGAGGTTGAATTTTTGTCCTTTAATGAACAAATAATTGTTTCTCCACTAGGTGGAGCCATAGATATGTATTTGTTAACCAGTTGGGTTTATCAAACGTGATAGAAAAAAATAGATTCAATATTTCAGTTAAATACAAATTATATTATTTTGATTCATTTTAGGATCAAATGATATTGGTAATAAAGATAAATATCTCTTTGGTTGTTAGTAATGGATTTTTGTTTCGTTTCTTTTCAAAATTGTGTAACATTGACATTAAAATTGCGGTGTAAATGCATTAATGCCACTTCTGAGCAGCTTTAATCAGTCTTTGTAAATATAACTAATTGCCACTTTAGAAGCGCTTTTTACCACCTTGCAAGCCATTAGTTTAATTATTTAGTAATACAATTATTTTATTGATTTGAATGCGTTTCAAATGAGGATTTGTCTTTATGAGGTTACCACCTCCTGGAGGATTGCAGGAGTCAGCAAAGCATATTGTATGCATGTAATAAAGGAACTACAGCAGGTAAAGAAAAAAAATACGTAAGGTTAAGTAAATTAAAATATTAACGATGCGAGGGTGAATAAAAGAAAGAAACAATGTAAATGAATAGATAAACAAATAAATAAATGGGGATTAATATATAATATTACATATGTTGGCGTTATAATTTTCGCGCCATGGGAGGGATTGGCTTACATTTAAACCGATTTAAACATTGATCTAACTATAGACAGCTATTAATCTCTTCGCTTTGACCTCCGATTGGCTGTGTTCTTCCTCGCCGAGACACGTGACTGGACAGTGAGTGGACCCTGGTAGACCGTTGAGTGTCTGTCTGCCTGCCTGCCTGCCTGTGTCTGACGTGATGCACTACTTTCAGTCAACCGCCTAATTTATGTATTAAATCGTTCGGAAGATGTGATTGCGATGTTAAAAGAGGAATAACAGCGAAACGTTTGCGCAGATACAGTGATGGTTTAATAACACGCGCTCTGTGGTGGGATATAATCCGCGGTTTAAAGCTCGTGTTTGTGGTCAGCTCGCGCTTGTTTGATGGCGTGCTAGTTTATCTAGTCAGTGACTACATGGATATTCGATATAACGTTAGCTTTAGCCCGAGGACATCACACACACTAACAAACATGTGTTTGTACTACAGTGTCAGACAGAGTAAATCGGTGTAAACGCGACTGAATTGTGGAGGCAGAATGGCACCGTGGTGGATCACGTTCATCGCTTTACTGTGGGGTGAGTCCAACCTGCTCATGTTTAATGTCCATTTGCTCCATATAAGCCCAATAACAATACAATCATTATGGAAATTGCATCTTAGAGCGCATTTTTTAATATTCACAACTGAGGAATATCATGGACTAATATTGATGTTCCACGTAAATAATTTAGTACGTGAATCTGGTATTTCAGTGTAAGTACCATGGTAAATATAATGCTGCATACCGTGAAGTACTTTAGAGTAGCGTGCAAATACCGCGGTATAACAATATGATAATCATTCAGAACTATATGGTTTATGTTTTATAATGTAATACACAAGTGTATCATGATATGGTACTACCATCTTTTTTTTTCTAGTTACCTCTACTGTTGTTGTTTTTTTTACATGTAAAAAATTGGCAGATGCTTTTATCCAAAGTGACTCGCTGTGCATTCAAGGTATTTTTATAGGTTCATGCATTTCCTGGGAATCAAAACCACAATCTTACATGTCATTTTTCGGTGTATGTAAATACATTTGTGTTATGGTCATTCACGACCATATACATTAGTGTACTTTGGAATTACCATCCAGACCAGTGTCCAGTTAATTTCAATACAGATATTTGAAAGACTTTGTACTGATTGGCCCTGAATTATCACAGGAGCTTAATTCAACGTTTTCTACAGTTCCGCGATCTCTTCATTTCCACTCAGCATCATATTAATGACATCATAATGTATGGTATAAGCTGTGCAGGATTTCCACTGGCAGGCCTGCTGCTCTGGTTGCGCTTTAATTACGTGTCTGATCCGCTTAAAGCTTCTATGGTCATCATTGGAGTGTGTGTGTGTGTGTGTGTGGTCACTTCCCATGAGTCACCGAAACTAGACTGATTTGCCAGAATGGCCAGTCAGATGCCAGCCAAAAAACCCTTACAGAAATTACCATATAGTTAAAAAAAAAACCACAGTTATAGTTATTGTCATAACATTAAACCAGAAATACATCTTTAAAATAAATTATTCTGAAGCTTACTAAATTGAAATGCTCTTTCCTGTAAATAGTGTGTACAAGACAAGTACAAGTTACTAATACTATTGCCATAGTAGTTGTAGTAACATGACATGTCAAGCGCTGTCAGAGACTAATACTATGCAATATTGGTATAAACTAGTTAATGGTAATTTTTTATGAGGGGAAACCTGTCATGTTTTGTCAGGTTGTGTTTAAACAGTACAGGTGATATTTATGTCAACACTCAATCGCATTGACACAACCCTAGTTTATCTGATCTAGTTTACACATCTGAGTGAGTCGCACAGTGAGCTGATAAACTGTGGCAATAGTTTTGCATTGGATTCAGAAGTTTAGCTTTTGCTGCCTGCATGTCAAATCCAAAATCACATCTAAAATTCCCTTTCTATTTTATCAGTTAAAAGTAATGATTTAAAAAAAAAAGATGAGTTAAGAAATGCTTTAGATGTAAT
This sequence comes from Pimephales promelas, assembly GCF_988280905.1. Lineage (NCBI taxonomy): Eukaryota > Metazoa > Chordata > Actinopteri > Cypriniformes > Leuciscidae > Pimephales > Pimephales promelas. Next base: position 38,579,113 of record NC_142776.1, read on the forward strand.
TTAACAGTGTAAAGCTTGTTAGAAAATTCTAAAACAAAAATGTATATTTTTAAATCTAAAATAAAGCAAAAATATACAATTTGCTGTAGATGCTGTGTACAAAAAGTAAGAAGATGCTTGTAATGTAAATCACTGAGATCTTTATAACTTGCAAATCATATAAATATCAATATGTGCCAATGTCTTAGTAAGATAATGCTTAGTTTATGATGAAAGCTCTGTAGTTTTAAAACATATAATGCAATACAATGGTGATTGAGAGATGAACAATTCAACCTTTCTAAAAAGCCTGTTTTTGATACTCATGATCTTTCTAAGTTATAACATAGATAATCAAAAGTCTTTTCAGTCCATTTCAAATATTAAAGGGATACTCCACTTTTTTTGGAAATAGGCTCATTTTATAACTCCCCCAGTTGAGTTTTACCTTTTTCGAATGTATTCAGCCAATTTTCTGATATAAACCAGACAGTTTCTGGTCTCATTGACCTCCATAGTATATTTTTTCCAATTATGGAAGCCAGTGAGGCCAGAAACTGTGTGGTTACTGATATTCTTCTAAATATCAGAAAATTGGCTGAATATATTCGAAAACGGTAAAACTCAACTATTTAACTCTGGGGGAGTTATAAAATGAGCCTATTTCCAACAAAAAAAGTGGAGTATTCCTTTAATTATATCAAAGTTATTCTTATGTTTGCTAGATAAAAATCAGTAAAGATTTCAGATCCGAAAGACACGTTAATCACGAGCTGAAAGTGGATGTTTGTACAATTATTAAACTAAAAGACTTTTACTCGCTAAAACAGTCGAAACTGTCAATCAGAGACAGAAGGACTGGAGGAGAAGGAGATTGACAGGTTTATCAGATCATGTTGATCATTTAGAGGCTTTAGAAATTCATGCATGAAAAGGTGAGACAGGAGGCTTTATACGGATACGGGTTCAGTGTGGTTTGGTTCCTTTTAGGTGTGTAAATAATCTCAGGTCTGCATATGAAAATTACTATGCAAAGATGAGTTCAGTCGTGACATCAGAGGTTGTAAACATGGGCGTAGTCTGCAAGAATGCGATTACTGTTTGTTATGGAGACCCTTTTATTCAGAAACGCATTACAACACACACACACACGGAGTGCGTGGGAACTAAGCAGAGCGGGCATGATTCATGAATAAACACAAAGTCCTTTCAGGCAAGTCGTGCCCTCGGCCGCCATCTTGGCAACGCCTCCGGGCAGCTATTTCGGACTTAACAAGACCAGGCTCTATCTAAACGAATGGGCAGAGAGTCAGAACTGCTCTTTCACTGGTCACCGGGACAAAACTGCATGTATAGAAACAGCAGTAAAATATAATAAAAATCGCTGAAAAAGTTTGATGACTTTGCCCCAAAATAAGGTTTAAAACGCCGTTTCCAATTTCTACTATACTTATTCTACTAACCAGAGCCCTAACCTTACAGTCTCATGCAGCTTTAAAGTTAACGCTTATTTATTTTATTTCAATTAAAACATTTTTTTTTATTGTTTTAATTTACTATTAGAACCCTGTTGTCATGGTGCCCCTCATTTAAGTGGGAATCTTGTGACCTATTTACTGCTTTGCATGTATTGATCGCAGTGGTTAATATTCAAACTGCGCATGGCACACTTATTTACTTCCTGTCTCTGTTTCTTTCGGTTGTGTGTTAGAGTTCGAGTGGTGCGTGTGCCGTGAGGTCACTCTTCCCGCCGGGCCGCTGTACCGGGTCGCCGGTTTCTCGCTGTCTCTGCCCTGCACAGTTTCGGGATACGAAGGCTCGCGGACGCAGGAGTTTGAGTGGTACCTGTACCGGGAGGACGCTGGGGGTCGGCAGATCGCTGTGGCGTCCACGCGAGACGCTGGGTTTCCGTACGCGCCGTTCCAGGGTCGCGTGCAGGCGGGCGAGGTTCGGATCGAGAGGGACTCGGGCGATAAAGCCAGACTGGTAATCCAGAGGCTTCATCCAGATGATCAGGGCCGTTACGAGTGTTACACGCCCAGCACTGACTCGCGCTTCCTGGGGAACTACAGTTCATCAGTGGAAATCAAAGGTAGGTGGTGTATAAGAAAAGTAGAACTATTTTAGGATGCCTATTGCGTAATAACATCTGACAAGGGGATTGCCGATGAAAACTAGCTTGTGGCTAGCTCGGGTACACTTACATTTGTTCTGAATGTTGATCAGTGTACATGATATTCAACATTATATAATGTAGTACTGACACCAAAACTCTGTAAACTTGAATTTTTTCATACACAGTAATTTTCAGTTTGGGTGAACTATCCACAGTACTTATTGTCACTATCCAATATCCAAATACCTCAATAACCAATCAGACCTCAGGAACCGACCCAAATACAGCAATAACCAATCAGTAAAAAAAAGAGAAATATATTTTTTTAAAGTCAGGGCTATCATCGTTTTCTGTCACGAACAAGTACTCGATCGCTCTTCCCCATCAATAATTCACATGAAAACCGGTCATTTAATTTGTAGTAATGTTACACAATTTTTACTGTATTTTTGATCAAATAAATGTAGCCTTGGTGAGTGGAAGAGACTAGGGATGGACATTTTTAAAAAATATTGCGGTTCATAAAAATCGAATATTCGTTTATTAAAATGTTGTTTAACAAGAAATACGTTAAGTTTAAGTTTTTTCTTTATGTTTTTGTCACCATTTCTGAACAAGCTTACATTAGGCAAGCTTACTATATATCTTCAGGTTTTTAAACATTAAACAATTATGTAAACAAAAATATAAAGAACAAAAGCATTTACGCTCAAGCACGCTCCACATTAACATATAACTGCCACATTTTTTTTATTTCGATTAATAATTACAGATCGAATATTCGAATAAAATGTGAATTTGCACATCCCTACACTCTTTCAAAAGACAATGTTTCCAAATTTTTGACAGGTGCTGTATATTAAACGTGAAATGTGTTTCTTATTTCTGCAGTCATTCCAGATACGCTGCTGATAACACACTCGCGGATCCTGAGCGGCCAGCCTGTAACCGAAGGCACGGAGCTTCAGCTCACATGCGCAGCGTCGGTCCAGTCGGATCAGCACACTCACGTTTCCGTCAGGTTCGGCGTACGAAGCAGCAGGGGGGCGGAGTCTCAGGGTGAAATAATCGCCATCGACCGCGAGCTGCGCGTGACTCCGGGCCACAACGGCGGATACGGGAAGAGATACAGAGATGGAGAGATCGCGCTGGAAAAGCGTAAAGGGGACGGAGCCAGGGATCTGTACGTGATGAAGATGAGCGCTCTCGCCCCAGAGGATTCTGGGTCGTATTTCTGCGAGGCTGTGCAGTGGATCAGAGATCCGGATGGCAAATGGGAACGCATCGCGCAGAGGACCATGGAGCTCGGGAATCTCACCGTTCAACCACTTGGTTAGTTGCAACCTCTCTTATTTAAGCTATTCGTTTACGTAAAACTTCTTAAAGTCCCACTGGAGTCATCTTTTAAAACTCATCTTTAATCACCAAAATTACATATTTAAACTTTTTTTTTTTTTTTACGTTCATGGCCTAAAATTTCTTGATTGTAACTCGACACCCTCGCCTCATTTAGTATGCGTGGTTCTATGAATATGCAAATGAGCCCGTCTCCACTCACTCAGAGATCCACTGGTTGAAGATCACACGTTGATCTGATTGGTTACAAGGTCGTTTGTGATGTCAGAAACACCAGCGAATTCAAAGCGTGTTTTTTTTCACTGCAGTTTTAAGGAGGAAATACTCAGCAATGCTGTCGACTTATAACTTACTCACGGTTTGTCTTAAAGCATACTTAACTGTCACCGTCCCACAGGTGGGACGTTTGCCACTATATTTTTAAAACAATAATATCATAGTAAATACCTTAAATAATATTGACAAACTATATATCATTTGAAAGCTTACAATCTCTAGTTTCCATATTTGGTGACTGATTTTCAAAATATAGTACAGAGGAGCCATAATTTATCAGTATGCAACAAGAATATTTTCATACTCATAAGGCGTGTTCAGACCTTTATTTTAAAATAGCAGTAAACATGAAAAATCATGAAAAAATGGTAGATACCTCAGTTTGTTTTCATGCCAAAAGTTCAAAAGATAACATCTATTCAATTATTTTGGGAAAAAGGTCTGAAAAGTTTGAAATATCAAGAAAAAAAATAATAAATTCACCATTTGTGGCTGCTAGCAATGACTTACATGCGTGTTCTTTGTATGTGTTTCTTAGAGGTTCAATTCATTTCAAAATCTGCCAAACTTGGTAGTACTTCTGAATAGGATCTCTACTTCATAAATTGTATGAAAATTGTGAAAATAATGGTTCATATCACTCAAAACAGGAATGGAAATGCAGGCGCCCTTATATGGGCAGTAATGGAGTCTGATTGTGCCCTAGTGGAAAAGTTTGGTACTGCGCCCAAACTAAATCTCACTGAAAGCTCATTTTTTGAGATATCAACCTAAAATTTGAAACACAACTTATTCAGATTTTTGGCTTTGATCTTTCTGCCGTTTTAGAGTAGCCCAGGTTTTGAAAATATATATTTTATGTAAAATATGAATAATTAATATTTTTACATTGTACATTTCCATAAACTCAAACTTCTATAACTTTTTTTCTGTTTCACTTTCTTAATTTATTTCACTTCTACAAAAATCTGCCAAATGTCTTCTTTAAAACAAGACCAATCATATGTCTATATTCCAAAGCATTCTTGAATTACAACCATTTAAGTTCGAAATGTGCATTTTCATCTATATTCAAAAAAGGGGGATGACAGTTAAGAGGTTAAAAACTGTCCACATAGACGCATAAACAACATTAAAAGCTTGATTTTTCACCACAGGGGGACTTAACTTAACTAACATTTGCAATGCAATGGTTTTGCCTGTAGTTTCTTGCCTTAAAGGCCCAAAAGAAATGGTTTTCTTGGACGTATTTCCTTTTGAAATAGGAATCTGAGGCTGGTCATATTGAAGAATGGTAAAATAATTGTATTCTTCCAACATGTTCTGTGAGCGATTGCTCTTTAAAAGACTTGCCATTTAATGTAGTTTAATATGTAGTTTTGCTGAAGAATTAAAGTTAAATAATCTTCCATTTAATCACAGTGGCTTAATTAAATCTGCCATGTTAATGAACTGCTGTTTATATCGATCGAGTGGCGTTTTGAAGTTTACTGTGTGTGTGTGTGATTGATCGAGACGCTGTTGGATAGGAAGCATCTGCTGGCTTTGGCTTGGCACGGGCGTCTGCTCTCGCTCATCTTGCGTGTAAACATCTCATGACTGCACAAGCTGCTTTGGATGTTGCTTACAGTAGCAACTTGATCACAGAAAATCTCTTGGGTTTATTTTCTTAGTTTACTTGGGTGTGTTTTGGAGATGTGTCAAACTTTGGGTTATGTGCAGTGTAAATAGGCTTGAGTACATGGGCTAGTGTGCAAGTGCTGCTGTTGTTTCTGTGAATTGAATAACCAGCTTGTGTGATTGTGTTTCCCTGTTTAGTGAACACTCTGAGCGTTCGCTCGGTTCCAGACGGGGACGTCTCTCTGCAGCCCGGCGCTCCTCTCAGCCTCACCTGTCAGGTAGGCTGGCTACGATAGTCAATGTTGAAGGTGTAACCAGTGTTCAGAAGCAAATGTAAAGCGAAATTTAAAATCACTTATTTAAGCGAATTTGTCATTGTGTACTGTTTTGTGTTTTTCGTTAAGAATAATAGGCTAATGAATGCACCATTCAAGCAATCCGCCCCCGAATTGGTACTAATGTATTAGCGAAATTAAAATGAGCACGTCCGCACGGGCGTTCATTACGGTGCGTGTCCACGAGCGCGGAGCTAGCAGAACAGAGCAAACGTTTTCAGTTCATTCCTATGGTAGTAATTAATAGAAAACGCTCGCCCTGCTTGTTGACATGCACATTTTAATTTCGCTTTTAAATTAGCGGTGAAAAATTTTACTATGTTTTTTATTTTTATTTTATTCGTCATCGGAATGGTACGAAACTTGGTGAAGGTTTTGGCACTTGCCGTGTGAACCGAAAATAAAATCACGAACATGTTACGAACCGGTTTAATGGTCCTTAATAAAGCTGTTCGTGGTCAAAAATGAGCGCATAGGAAATGAATGGGAGACTAGCTTCACCTAGTGGAAACCTTTGGTACTGCGGACAAAAAAAATCTTACTGAAAGCAACTTTTTTGAGATTTGACTTGTTTTAACTTAACTTGTTAAGATTAATGGCTTTGATTTTCTCACAGTTTTAGAGTAAAACATGTTTTTGTAAATGTATATTTCATATAAAAATTGAAAATGGTATTTTTGCACATTTTACATTTTTTCACTTCAGCAATAATCTGCCAAGTGTCGTCTTTGAAAAGACATCAAACTTAATTCTGTTGCTTAAAGCGTTCAAATTCACGACTTAAGTTGGCAATTTAATTTTCAGGTCTATGCTCAAAAAGTGATAGATAAATAGAGCAAAAATATAATTTAGTTCCATAAAATCCCCTAAAAATACAAAATACTAAATAAAAAATATTATCAAATTAAAATATATTACATTAATTTTCTTTAAAAAAAAAAAAAAACCGCGAAGAGCACCAGAGCGTAATATTACCGGTGTCTCCACACTTCGATTAACTGTTGGGAAAACGTCTTGTATCCTGTCAGGTGACCGGCGTGGGCGCGTGGAACCGCTCGGCGCTGCTGGTTCAGTGGATGCGGCGCGGGCCGACGGGTGGCGTGGAGGTGGAGGTGTCTCGCTTGGGACTCGACGGCGTGGTCACATGGGGCGATGATGTCAGCAGAGCAGGGGGCGGCAGTATGGAGAAGGAGGCTGATGGGAAGTTTTCTCTGCGCCTGTTCTCCGTTCACCCCGCTGACGCCGGACTCTACCGGTGCGCCGTGAGCGTCTACGCCGGGAGGCTAACGCCGGGACCGTCGAGTCCCGCAACGATCACGCAGAGATCGGAGTGGGTCACTGTGAGCCTGAAGACTGACGGTGGGTGTTTGTTTGTTGTTATTTTGTGAGTGAAGTCATAAAATTGTTACTTTTTCCTTTAATCATTCTGTAAATCAGAACTCTAATTTGCTTCATCACTTAGGAATAATTGTTTTAATACTATTTGTTGTTATTGAAATATATGAAAGCTTGTTTCCGCCACAGAATAAAACATTTTAATTGAGAATTTTTTTTTTTATTTCCCAATAGCTAGTTTACATCTTGCAATTCTGACTTTTTTCCTCACAGTTGCGAGTTTATATCTTACTATTCTGACTTTATAACACAATTGTAACTTTATATCATGCAATTGTGAGATAAAAAGTCAGAATTATGAGATTTAAACTCTGAATTGTGAGAAGACAAGTTAGAAATGTGAGATAAAAATATTCTTTTGTCTTTTTTCACAAAAAAAATCTATTGTGTGTGTGGTGGAAACAAGCTTAGATAGAAATACATATAGAGGAAATTATTATTACGTTATTCCTTGTGTTCATTTAGTGAAAAGCAGTGTGGAGAAACATGCGTAATTAGACATTTGCTGTATTTGACTTCTTGCATTAATTAGAGCAAATACTGATAAATTGACTATTGTTTTAAAGTTTGAGGTTTTTTAATGAATTTTCTTTTTTTTATAAAAATGTATTTATTGAATTTTTTTAACAATTAACAAGGATATACATTTTACATTTAACAAATACATTTAACAAACCATATAACAATCAAACTATAAAAGAAAAGAATACACCCCTCCCCCCCAAAAAAAAAAAAAAAAACGCACTGGATAACGATATTATATAATTATATATAGCTTAGGAAATACAGACAATTAGGTATATAAACCTTCAAGTTTCCAGAGTTTCCTCACCCTCAATTCTCCAAAAATGCAAGAAAAGGATTCCAGATATCTTTAAATTTGGCTGATTTCTTTTTCATTGTGTGTGTTAACTTTCCTAGGATAAGGCATGCTGATAATTGTTTCAGCCAGCGACCAATAGAAGGGCTCGAAATTAATACTTTTATTCAGAAAAGACACATTACATTGATCAAAAGTGACAGTAAAGACATTCATAGAGAGCCTAAGCCCGCCCCCTCCCCTTCCGGGACCTCAGGGCACAATTCAAACAAGATCAAAATATTTGTTGTCTCTCGCCATCGTCTACCACGTACTATTTTTCCGAAATAAGGTCCAATGGTGATGACCGGAAGGGGAGGGGCTTAGGCTCTCTATAATGTTATAAAAGAATCCATTTCAAGTAAATGCTGTTCTTTTAAACTTAATATATTCAAAGAATCATGAAACATTGATAATAATCATAAATGTTTCTTGATCATCATATTAGAGTGATTTCTGACGGATCATGTGACACTGAAGACTGGAGTTAAATTCAGCTTTGATCACAGGAATAAATTACACTTTACTATATATTCACAATTTTTACTGTTTTTTTGATCAAATAAATGCAGCCTTGGTGAGCAGATCAATATTGATATCTATCGATTCATAATGCTAAACAAAATGCACAAAAAAAAATAGACTTTTTGATTTAGGCTGACTGACATGAGGTTCACCGTACGCCGTGCTGAGAGTTTATCATGCTGTGTTTGTGTGTTCAGATGTGCGTGTGTCTGCCAGCATCGATCTTCCCCGCCGCCCGCTCCTGAGACGCGGCAGTACGATCACGATGCTCTGCAACGTCTCTGTGGAAACTAGCGCTTCTTCACAAGTGGAGGTGCAGTGGCTTCAGAAGCCCGAGGAACCGGCGAGGAAAGGCGTCACGTTTTCCGATGACGCCACGGGACAACTCATAGCAACCCTGAGCTACGACGGGCTCACGCGCATCTACAGCAACGCTAGCGACCTGAGCGCCGACCGCGTGTCTGCAACGAGCTACAGGCTAAGAATCTTCTCGGCCCGTGAAGAGGATCAGGGGCACTATCAGTGTCGAGCCGAGGTTTGGTCGCAGGACCCGCGTGGCGGATGGTATAACACGGGTGCGAGAGCCGAGTCCGAGACCGTACACCTGTACCTGTACGCTCGAGGTGAGTTTGATCCGTTTCATTGGATCAAATCTGCTCCTGTGTGACCGAATGGGCAGATGTTTTCAAGTCCGTTCCTCATAGTGTGCTTGCATGATCTGGTGAACTTAAAGGGTTAGTTCTCCCAAAAATGAAAATTCTGTCAGTATTTACTCACCCTCATGTTCCAACCCCGTAAGACCTTCGTTCATCTTCGGGACACAAATTAAGATATTTAAGATATTAAGATCACTCCTGTATACAGTCCATAGGCTTCTTGAGGGAATGACTCTTGCTGTCCTCGAAAAGTCATTAAAGACTTCGTTAAAATAGTCCAAGTGACTACAGGGGCTCAATCTTAAGTTTATCAAACGACGAGAACACTTTTGTGTGCAAAAATAACGACTTTATTTCAACTATTCGTTTATTTCTCCCTCTGCGCGAGTCAGGTTACTAGTTTAATAGCGTAAGCTTCTAATATTGTACGTTACACGCATCACACACATGACCAGCCTCGGCCAATAGAGAGCCTTCGTGTGACGTAGCTTTACGCAATCACACTACGTTAACTGACTACAGGCCCATGGAGAAGGAAGTGAATAGTTGAAATAAAGTCGTTATTTTTTGTTTGTTTTTGCGCACAAAAAGTGTTCTCGTCGTTTGATAAAGTTAAAATTGAGCCCCTGTAGTCACTTGGACTATTTTAACGATGTGATGTGAGAAATGTTGAAGGTGTGGTTCAACATTTCACTGTATTTAATTGAATCGGATTTCACAGTAGCACTATGCTATACGATTATTCGACACGGGTAATGCCTAGTTCACACTACAGGATTTTAAGCACGTTAACGAGCTCGCCGGCAGGCTGGGGTGTTATCGCATGCAAATCTGCGAATGATCTGCGTTTGTCAATCTTTACTTGTGAAACACTAAGTGAGGCATCAAAAATGCTCGCCGACACCAGACAACTAGCATGCTAAATAGAGCCCGACCGATAAAGGATTTTGAAGGCCGATACGATACAAATATTTTTGGGTTTTAAAATCCGATATATCGGCCGATATTGTATTTTTTTAAACTGGACATGATGGTCACAAATTTTGTCCTGCTTATTTGAGTTCAGAGAACTGATGGGGATGATCTTTTAATTATTATTCAAGCAATGTCTGTATCGTGACCAACTCAACGAGTGTTGCCAACAGGAACGGTGTAGAGTGCCCTCTGGTGGACAAACTATACAACTCCAAGTCTCATGACATGGTTCAAACGTATTTCGTCCGTTTTTATTTTATTTTTGAAATATTCATTTATCGGCCATTATAACTGCCGATACCGATAGTTTGGAAAATGCCTAATATCGGCCTGCTAAATATCTGGACCGATAAAACGTATAAATATCTGGAGCGATAAAACAAACCAGAAATGACGTGAAACAGCACGCGTGTCAATACCCAGCAAAGAAGACGAAGAACATAACACGCGAAGATGGACGTCAGACAGAAACTAGTGCTGCAAACTGTTTACGTGATGAAAAATGCAAAGAAAAAAAAAATTTACCCAGTGACCTCAACCCATGCCTTGCTCTGATTGGCTGTAGCTCATGACATCACTGAGGCTGAGTCGTGCGACAGCTCTGGATATCTAGCATGCGAGTTATGTAGTGTGAACTGGGCAAGGATTTTGTCAAATCGATTACTCGACTTTAATCGAGGAATCGTGACCCTAGTGTGCTTGACGGATCTGGTGAACTGATCATTGACGTGTTTTTCTCCCCAGTTGCTGATCTCCTCCTCATTCCCCTCGTGGTCGGCGTGTCGTCGGCGCTGTTCGTGGGCGTGCTGATTATTGCAGCGGTGACGTGTTGCTTCATGAAGAGACTGGCTAGACAGCGCTCTCGCATACGGAAGTAGGACGTACGAGACTTTCATGGAAAACCAGTGAGAACATTCAAAGACTTGATTGGAGCGAAGAAAACTGGTTTAAGGTACTTCGGCAGACTTGACGTAATGTGCACTCACAATTGGAAACGGCATCACAGCGATACTGAAAAGGCTCCTGCTATATTAATCCATATGTGGATGGTAACGTATACACAAATGCATGTAGATTCACTTCAAGCTGTGACATCGTGTTCTGCACTGTTGAAAGGACGTCGCATGCTGGACGTAAACCACTCGCTCGGTTTAAACTAGAACATGAATGCAGTTTTGGAGAACTAACAGAACCACTAATAATAATAAACACTGAAATCACTCACTTTTACAGTGCTCTAAAATGTGCTCATATTTCTGTGTTACCTGTTAGTATAAAATACTTTTTATGGCATGCCATAGTTTTTCACATTTTCACTTTTTGTATTCAGAAAGTGTATGAAAAACATTCAATATATTAAGCGGTTCCAGTCAAATGGGACGAGTTCCTGCCAATTGCACAGTAACGTGTTCTTAACGTTAGTTCATTCTTCTGTTCTACATTGTGAATGGTGAATTTTACAAAATTAAGAAATGTCCAGGTCATATTTGAATCCAAAATCTGAATTCAGTCGTTACATAGTTACTTTTTTTTGTGCACAGTGTGCAATATTTTTTTATGGAAATTAAACCAATATAAAACAAAAAAATTAAGATAAATTTTCAACCAAATGTCAAATTTCTCTTTTCATTTCTGTAATTCATTCAGGTTTGTTTACACATTCTAATTATATATATATATATATATATATATATACACACACACACAGTGATGTGAATAAGTTTGGACACCCATGCTAAAGTTGCCTAAAAAGAGGAATAAAAAATCATCTTTTGGATATTGATCTTAATGCCTTAATTAGAAAAATTAGGAAAAGTCCAACCTTTAAGGACACCAATTTTCTTTGTGAATGAATAATGCATCATAAATAAATAAATGTTTTTCCTTAAAATACAGGGTGCATAAGTCATGACACCCCTATGTTAAATTCCCATAGAGTCAGGCAGATTTTTATTTTTAAAAGCCAGTTATTTCATGGATCCAGGATAATATGCATCCTGATAAAGTTCCCTTGGGGATATTTTAATTCCAAAGGCCAAGGGAACTTTATCAGGATGCATATTATCCTATCTGGCTTTTAAAAATAAAAATCTGCCTGCCTCTATGGGAATTTAACATAGGGGTGTCCTGACTTACAGTATGCACCCTGTATTTTAAGGAAAACATTTATTTATTTATGAGACATTATTCATTCACAAAGAAAATTTGTGTCCTAAAAAGTTGGAGTTTTCCTCATTTTTCTAATTGAGGCATTAAGATCAATATCCAAAAGATGATTATTTTTTATTCCTCTTTTTAGGCAACTTTAGCATGGGTGTCCAAACTTATTCACATCACTGTATATACATTTTTCCATAACTTCAATACAACTATTGTGGTGATTGTTGTACTAAAAACTTATAATTGTACTAAACAATTTTAATAATTGAACTTAATTGTAATTGTATTTAGAAAATATAAAATATAATTTTTTTTTTTGCATTACAGTAATGAAGATTTAAACAATGTGAAGAAACTCATAAAAATGTGCAGACCATCTTCAAAAGACATTTTCATGGCATTTTCTATAGAAATTCACCTGAACAGAAGAAATATACGAGAAATAACAAGGGCCAATCAGCTCTGAGGAGTTCAGAGTGGCAGTCTCCCATGTTTACCTAAAAGGCTACATAAATGAAAACCACTTTATAGAGAATTTATTGAAACAAAACCACTTTACCTTATAAAGACACAGAACGCAGAGGAGAGACGCTCTGGTGATAAATGAACTCGCCGAGACTCCACTTGAAATGCTGTTTAGTAGGAACATTTCCCATTTCCAACTGCACTTACAGGACCAAAGTGAGACCAAAATCTTGTATATTTGAAAATAAACCTGTTTCGTGCATCTACAAAAACAGGTGCCTTTTGTTGTCCATCATTAGCGATGAAGTTGTGTTTCCAGGCACACAACTTGTAAGTTAACTCTGCATCTGTCTCAATATCATTATAAACTATCTAAAATAGTCAAACCTGTGACTGTAATTAATTTTACGTAGTTAAATATGTTTGAAAAATGGATGTTTTTAGGAATATGACCCACTTCCCCTGTTGTAAAGGCATTGTTATAGAAGGACCCATTTGTTAAAATAGCCCTGACTGTTTTTCTGTCTTTTGAAGGAATGGATAATAGGAGTGTTATTACAGATGCAGAGTCTCCATGCATTCACCAAAATATGGGTTTGTAAACCTGCAGACGGTACGTTAGATGAGTGTTATGGTTGTGATGTGATTCCTGCAGTTTGGACTCCAGTCTCTGGGTTTGGACTAAATGTGAAAGCCACATTAACATCAGGGATTCAGTCGCTGAAATCTGATTTATCCTCTTATGCCACGTGACTAAACGCTGAATGACTGGATATTAATCCTCTTGTTTACGGGATAAAGCGTTTCGTGTCATGCTCGTCCTGTTTCAGACAGAAGACGTCTCGTTCTCTTTCCTCAGTCGTGCTGTTTTATGATTTCACTCGCAGCATTTATACGCGTGATTTGCGTTACACAAAGCACTCCAGCTGTCCACTTCGGCTCAAAAGTTGTTTGGATGGGATTAAATGTTTGTTTTAGCTGGAAACGATCATGCTCGCGTCGCCCTCATTCGCTGTCTTACCTTTTTATATGGATTGCATAATGTGCAGTAATGCTCTTGGTTTTGAAGCTGTAACTGTGTTTTCTTGCACTGCGTTTTGTGAGATTGTGTGTGTTGATGGTGCTCGAGGTTCCTGAATAAAACATGCCCTGATTAAGAGATGTCACATTATTGTTTTTGCACACAGTTATGATGTTTATATTTCAGTCCCTCCAGGATTTCACGATTTTTTTTTGTGATTTTTGCGATCAAAATGACTGATTTTGTGGTGGTAATTTCCAAAAATTTGTGAAAAAATGTGCGATTTATATATAACATTTACCATAATAGTATTTAGTCCTTCCAGAAAAACGCAGAGTTTTTTTTGTGATTGTTGTGATTATTAATTTTTTATTTTTTTATTTATATATTTATTTATTTTTTTTTGCGATGAAATTGCAGGAATTTGCAAAAATTGAGGGAACTTGCAAAAATTGCGGTTTGATGAAAAAGAGAAAAAAAAAGTGATTCCTCCAACATCCTGTTCTCACTAGGCTAATGTAAGAGTCATTTCTTATTACTTCCTTTGATAAGCAAGCATACTACATCATAGAAAGTGCTGGGAATATTTAATTTCTCATCTTGTTTTATTTCAGACTGTAACGAGTGTAAATAAGGTGTGGCCCCTTTAAGAGCTGCGCGCTCCCTGTTGAACTCTCTGCAGTGTTATATGTGCGCCACAATCACCCCATGTGTGCGGGTAATTTCTGTTTGATGCTACACTTCTTTTATCTTATGTTGTTTATTAAGTAACGATGTTACGGTAGAACGTGTGACAGACAGTTGTGAGATGTCAATCCCCTTCGTGAGTCTGTCTGGTGTCGCGTAATTGCGTCACTTCATAACGTTCCCATGGAAACAGGGGGAAATGGCTGCTCTTGTGTGAAGCAAACGCAACATTTTTCAACTTGCTGCTAAGATACATGTGACTTTTTTTTGCAACCAAAATGCGAGGATTATGAAATCATGCAAACCCCGCATATTTTGCACGGAAATCGGCAATTTATGCGGCGAAAGTGCGGCGTATTTGAAAAAATGCGGCCCCCGCATAAATATGCGGACTTTGGCTGAATTTGCATTGAATTCAGCGATCGCATAATCGCGTTTTTCTGGAGGGACTGATATTTACATTTATAAATGTCATAACAAGCACACTAGCTTTTTTTTAATTATTATTCTCTTTATTGAACATGTTAAAAAAACAACAAAAAAAACACAACAGCAAAAACTGAATAAAAAGTAAAAATAAATAGTTAATCATCAACATCAAGAAAAAAAGATCATCTACAGATGGTCCAAACAACAATCATGTTCAAAGGGGGTAGGAAGAAGTTAGAATAACTTTTCTTGTCCTATCCCCACTTCAATAATATTTTAACTACTTAAACTAACTTACCTAAGGTTTACTTTACCTAAGGTTGAAAAAAAGAAAATCACTGTTCCAGCTCATATCTATCAAGGATTCTTTTTTTAAACATATATTTCAATTGCAATAAGTTTTTACATAATAGCTTGCTTGATTTATGCTAGGTACATTTAGTGTTTCCTGCGTGAGGTACTTTGTGTTGTACGCTGCCATGTGGGGCTGTCACTTTTGTGAAAAAATCCTATTTTTGAGACTTAGTGTTCATTGAATCGATTGTAAAATTGATTTTCCATGTTTCATTTCATTTATTTATTTATTTCAACAGGAACAATGTGCAAAAAACATTAATTAAAGTTGCTTTGCACCAGATTTAGCTTAAGCTAGTTTCCATCTGTAGTCCCCGAGCAGGTGAATTACAATACAAAATATACAATATAAAATGGTATAATTAGTCACTCAAGTACAACTAGCAATTAATTCATTCATCCATTCTCTATTTCAACTATCAATAAAACCTAAATGTCTAAAGACGTTTCCATTTTCAACACCAAATACAGGCAAATCCACGGACACCTAACAGGCATTAGGATGAGCATAAAGAGACGCACAGTTCACAATTTTTCTGATGGTTTATTGGCGTGAAGTTTCGTGACAAACAGGAGTGCAACATTCAGGGATTGAGATTATTATTATTATTGTAAGCCAAATCTGCGTGGATTTTAGCGCAAATACACAACTCGTGACCCTCATGATATATTAAATACAGCATATTGTGCAGAATCTGCGCATTTCTGCCTTACTTGAACACTAGAGCCAGACCGATATTATCGGCAGATATTAGGCATTTTTTCATAATATCGGTATCGGCAGTTATAATGGCCGATAAATGAATATTTCAAAAATAAAATAAAAACGGACGAAACACGCTTCAATCATCTCTCCTTGGCCTGTTGTATTGTATGTTTTACAATTTGCAGTATGACGTTATCTATTGCTATCTATATGTTATCTATAGATAACGTCATACTGCAAATTGTAAAACATACATTTTCAATATAACAGGCCAAGGAGAGATGATTGAAGTGCGTTTCGTACGTTTTTATTTTATTTTTGAAATATTCATTTATCGGCCATTATAACTGCCGATACCGATATTTTGGAAAATGCCTAATATCGGCCGATAATATCGGTCTGGCTCTAATATAGACTCATTACATGCAAAGTGAGATATTTCTAGCCTTTATTTGTTATATTTTTGATGATTATGGATTACAGATAAACATTTTCACAATATTCTAATTTAGAAATTTCATACGCTGTAAGTCAATCATGGAAATTATAACAAATAAAGGCTTGAAATATCTCACTTTGCATGTAATGAGTCTATATAATATATTAGTTTCACCTTTAAGTTGAATTACTGAAATTAACTTTTGCATGATGTTCTAATCTTTCGAGTTTCACCTCTATATAAAAACTAAGAGACCTATGCTTATCTTGTTCCCCTTCTCTCTCTCTTTCTGCATTTTTGCTTCTGCATTACTCTGGTTTACTCTTAAAAACTGCTTATCTCAGTATCGAAAGGTTTTAGCTGTTGTGCGATAAGCTCTGTGATGTTCCTCATTTGCTTTGTATAAAAGCTTCCGTTAAGTGACACTAATGGTTTATTTGTGGTGTGTTAGACCCGACTCTGAAGTAGGATCTTATTTAGTTCCTCTTGTCTAAAACAGTTCTTATAACTAAACCCGTTGCCAGTTCCTGCGATGCAAACACACCAAAATAAAGCAAGTATTTTCAACATTAGCTTCCAGGAACTATGAATCGGTTCCTCCTGTGCGAAAGCCCCTATTGTTAGTTAATAAGTAATGTTTACTAATGGACCTTATTGTAAAGTTAGCAATGTTTGTCTGTTTAACTGTTTAGCTGCACGATTATGACTGAAATCATAATTGTTGATTATTCCCTTGAAATTGTAATTATTAATTAATATTATCACAATTTATATTGAATGTTTTGAATGGCTTTAATGACGCATACATACACAAAGTACTGTCCCCCTTTACTTAACATACACACAAATTGTAAAAATATGATGACTAATATTGAAAAATAAAATAATATAATAATAACCTATGAGGTTAAGCTATTAAATAACAGTCCCAAAATAATTTTTGTTTGTACAATGTTGGTATGAGCCACCAGTCATTTAAAAATATAATAACAAAAAAGTGAAAATAGTGGCATTTTGGGGTTATGACAACAGTTACCATGGTGATACCCAATACTGATGAACAGAATAAACATCACCCCTGATTTATTGACATTTTACTTTTATTTTGTGACTTACTAATTTACTGTTGTACAGATTTGGCATTTTCAGAATACAATATAAATTCAGAATATAAAATGAGTTGCATTTACTATGTTCTATAAGCTTAAAGTTTAGTTTATAATGTGCATTAAAAAAATATACACACTCATCACATTTACAGAGAGGCTAATGTGCTTTAATAAGCATGTCATTTTAAGTATGTTGTGTAACATATTTCATAATGCTTCATGCCTGATCCCTCACAAAGCACATGGTCATTAACAGAAGTAAATATTGATGCTGATGATGAAGTCGCTGTGATGTCACTAGTAATTACACGTCCATGATCGTGGCGTCGCTAGTTCCCAGAAGCTCGTCTGTTTTGAGAAAAAGCAAACATAAACTATGAACATGTTGTTAAATATGATTCATGGCATTACTGTACTCTGAAGAGAGTGCATAGACATCTACACATTTCTATTTGCAGTGTTGTAGCCAATCACAGTGAGGCCTGTTGAGCGCATGAATGCAGTGTCCAATCAGAGCTTTGGATCTTGTGAAACCTTTCATTATAGCCATCGAAGTGTTAGTGATAATCATAGCACTGGACGGAAGAAAAAGTTGTTTTTGTTCATTATTTTATTACTGACTGAAAATGCAAGAAATGCTTGTTTTTAATGGGATTGTTCAGTCAAAAATTAATATTTCCTTATAATTTGCTTACATTTGAGTAGTTTCAAACCCCATTGACTTGCATAGAACTGGTGATTTACTCGGTCACCCTGCAGCGCCACCAAGTGGATGTTTCATTTTTTTAAATTACTATTTGTACCATTCATTCTACAATGTTTTTTTACACCTTTATTCTGCTTTATCTTGTTATTATATAACTTTATAACCCTCTCAGCTTTTTGTTGTTCTTTATTTCTGAGCTGTGTTACACCATCTGTCAGTGTGTTCTTCAGTTGGCCTAAACTAATCCTGGACAGAACTTAATCTTCACAGTCTTTGGACATCTGCACTGTGAGTCTGTGTGTTCAAACAGTGATCCGTTAATCAAAGCGCAAGTGTTGGTGTTTTTGTTGTGCGTTTGGGAGCTTTGGCCGTCTGCAGTGCTTAAAGATGGCCTGGGAATCCTGCTGTGATGCGGTGAAGTGGGTTCTGGTGTATGGAAGCTTATTTCTGCCATGGAACAAAAAAGGTAATTGACCTTTTTAACACAAAGTTAAAGAAGACTGTACACAAGAAAAAGTAAAAAAAAAAAAATCTGAATTTAAACTTAGTATGACGAGAAAATAAGTTTGAATTGCGAGATGTAAACTCAGTTATTACAAGGAAAAAAATTGATATGTAAACTGTAAAAAATTTTGAGTTACGAGAAGCGAGATGTAAATTCAGTATTACGAGAAAAGAGAAGTAAAGTTAGAATTGCTGGATGTAAATTCAGTATTACGAGAAAATTAGTCAAAATTGCGAGATTTAAACTCAGTATTATAAGAAAAAAATTAAGTATTCGAGATGTAAATTCAGTATTACGAGAAAAAAGTAAGAAATGTGAGATGTAAACTCAGTATTACAAGAAAAAAAGTCCGAATTGCTGGATGTAAATTCAGTTTTACGAGAAAAAATTCAGTATTCGAGATGTAAATTCAGTATTATGAGAAAATAATTCAGAATTGCGAGATGTAAACTCAGTTTTACGAGAATAAAAAGTCAGAATTGCGAGATGTAAACTCAGTATTACGAGGAAAGAAGTAAGAATTGCGAGTTATAAATTCAGTATTTTGAGAAAAAAGTCAGAATTGCTTGGAAGTAAATTCAGTGAACAGAATAAAACATCTCGAAATTCAGTATTATGAGAAAATAATTCAGAATTGCAGGATTGTAAACTCAGTTTTACGAGAATAAAAAGTCAGAATTGCGAGATGTAAACTCAGTATTACGAGGAAAAAAGTAAGAATTGCGAGTTATAAATTCAGTATTTTGAGAAAAAAGTCAGAATTGCTTGGAAGTAAATTCAGTGAACAGAATAAAACATCTCGAAATTCAGTATTACGAGAAAAAAGTAAGAATTGCGAGTTATAAATTCAGTATTTTGAGAAAAAAGTCAGAATTGCTTGGAAGTAAATTCAGTGAACAGAATAAAACATCTCGAAATTCAGTATTACGAGAAAAAATGAGAGTTGCGAGATGTAAATTTCAGTTTTACGAGAAAAAATTCAGAATTGCGAGATGTAAATTCAGTATTGCGAGGAAAATAGTAGGAATTGCGAGATGTAAATTCAGTAGTACGAGAAAAAATTCAGAATTGCGAGATGTAAATTCAGTATTACGAGAAAAAAGTCAGAATTGCGAGATGTAAATTCAGTATTACGAGAAAAAAAAAGTCAGAATTGCGTGATGTAAATTCAGTATTACGAGAAAAAAAAAGTCAGAATTGCGAGATGTAAATTCAGTATTACGAGAAAAAAAAAGTCAGAATTGCGTAATGTAAATTCAGTATTACGGAAAAAAAAAGTCAGAATTGCGAGATGTAAATTTCAGTTTTACGAGAAAAAAGTCAGAATTGCGAGATGTAAATTCAGTATTATAAGAAAAAAGTCAGAATTGCGAGATGTAAATTCAGTATTGCGAGGAAAAAAGTAAGAATTGCGAGATGTAAATGAAAAAAGTCAGAATTGCGAGATGTAAATTCAGTATTACGAGAAAAAAGTAAGAATAGCGAGATGTAAATTCAGTATTACGAGAAAAAAGTCAGAATTGCGAGATGTAAATTCAGTATTACGAGAAAAAAGTAAGAATTGCGAGATGTAAATGAAAAAAGTCAGAATTGCGAGATGTAAATTCAGTATTACGAGAAAAAAGTCAGAATTGCGAGATGTAAATTCAGTATTACGAGAAAAAAGTCAGAATTGCGAGATGTAAATTCAGTATTGCGAGGAAAAAAGTACGAATTGCGAGATGTAAATGAAAAAAGTCAGAATTGCGAGATGTAAATTCAGTATTGCGAGGAAAAAAGTCAGAATTGCGAGATGTAAATTCAGTATTACGAGAAAAAAGTCAGAATTGCGAGATGTAAATTCAGTATTATAAGAAAAAAGTCAGAATTGCGAGATGTAAATTCAGTATTGCGAGGAAAAAAGTAAGAATTGCGAGATGTAAATGAAAAAAGTCAGAATTGCGAGATGTAAATTCAGTATTACGAGAAAAAAGTAAGAATAGCGAGATGTAAATTCAGTATTACGAGAAAAAAGTCAGAATTGCGAGATGTAAATTCAGTATTACGAGAAAAAAGTAAGAATTGCGAGATGTAAATGAAAAAAGTCAGAATTGCGAGATGTAAATTCAGTTCTACAGGAAAAAAAGTCAGAATTGCGTAAAGTCTCACAGTCTCACAAGAAAAAGTAAAGAGTAAAAAAAAAAATCTGACGTAAAAAGTTGCGATTTAATCTTTTTGGTTGTTTTTTTTTATTCCATGGCGCTGACGAGTCTCACCCCAGTGCGCGGGCAGTGGATCTGCGCGTACCACTCCAGACAGTACAGGCACACGTGCACGCCCTGGCCGATGAACAGACACATCCACAAGATGATGTTCCACACCGGGCTCTTCCGGCTGTCGTTCATGGCGAAGTTAAACACCACTGGAAAGGTACAACACACAAAATCAGCACATTTCTGCCTGCTCTTTAACTCTTTAACTTGTCTTTATGCTGTACAAAATCTTAAGGCTTAAATGCATGCATGTAACTAATTAATTAATTAATTTATGGATGAGAATCCTAGAATGCACTGGAATCAAAGTCAAACCAACATTTTTATAAAGCAGCAGATATAATTTTTTATTTAAATATATATTTTTTGCACTTGTGTGTGCAGGACACTATAGTTCATTAACGTGAGGAGAGCAAAATAAAGTAAACTGTGGCATATTATACCCAATTATTCTCTGTGATTGCTAATGCTCTTCTTACACACATACTGAACAATATAAAGCTTTGCTTGGTCACTGGTTAAGCTAAACTGGTATTATCTAATTATGTAGTACAATTTAACAGATATTCAACATAATTCATGTGTGAGAGAAGGACGGACGGACAAAACCAGTCACATATCCACTCATTTAATAACTCTTCATATTTTATCACCATTTTCTAAAATTTTGGTTTGACTAACAAAATAGTTGGTAACACTTTACAATACGGTTCCATTTGTCAAAATTAGCTTATTGTAAAGTGTTATCAATTAGTTAAACTAGCGTTCTTACCACCGATACCCGCGAATGTGCAGAACATCACCGGGTAGAAGAACCCGAAGCCCATAGTGAAGGCGTATTCATGAACTATTGCAGAAACGGCAAAGACACTCACTGTGGCCATCGAGCGCTGCTTATAACCCGACAGCTGAGGGGGTCGAGAGAGATTAAAACATGACATGTATACAACAGTGAGATCAGAGCCAAGTCCTATTGTAAATTGTGGTTGTAGTTCCACCAGAGCTCCACTGGGGGGCGATCACCCATGAGTGCAAAATGAATGGGAGTCTATGGAGCTAGACGGATAAATGTGTCTCGTTCACCCGATTGCCGTTGAGAAATCTCAGATTTTATTGTAGTTTTTTGCAAGTTTGAAAGTTGAATGAACGAGTACTTATGTCCTTTCGATTTCTTCTAGGTTGAGTTGTTGCCCATAACACGCTAGCATTCTGCTAATGAACGCTGATTGGTCAGTGAAGGACTGATTGAGTGGTGGCGTCGGGATCATTATGTTAAGATCTTTAGTTTTACAAAAACGTGCTCGAGAGAACAGAAAGTGCAGAAAGTGACCGACTGAAGGATTGCCGTTAAGCATCTCTGGTCGTACGATACGTTTTTAAAAGACTTTTTAAAGCAAATACTTGATTTTCTTTGCATCTTGTTTCGAATACAACATTCAAATTACTAGACAAACAATTATATCCTGAGCAAAGTGGATTTTGAGGGGTGTATCTCCATAGACCTCCATTCGTCCTGTGAGCGCCCCCATGTGGAGCCAGAGTGGAACTGCAGCCAGTTCAGGATCCGGACGTTTACTGAGAGTGGAGGTTCTCCCCTTATTAGACATTCTCTGTTCGTTCTCACCCGGATGAAGTCTCTGTAGACGTAATAAAAAAGCCAGTCGTGAACGACGACGTTCCACGTGCGGTAATAATTAGCGAAAGAAGTGGAGTTCCACCAGTCCTGATGAAAGAGAGACGAGACCAAACCTGTGAACCTAGTCCATAACAGCAAGCATTTACAGATGAAACTCGAAAAATTTGAATATCGTGCAAAAATTTTGATGATTATGATGTCTTAGTGAGTGGAGGCGGGGCTCATTTGAGGCGAGGGTGTCGAGTTACATTCAAGATCTTTTAAGACATGATTAATATTTTTTTTAAATGTCATTTTGGTGATCAAAGATGAGTGTTAAGGGATGAATGATTGACATCAGATCTATTAAAAAATATTAACAGACACAACTTTTTTGATTTTAATAATGTTAGTAAATGTGGAAATTGCTTTATGATTTTTCATTGTTCATGTGAACTATTGTAGTTAACAAATGGAACCTTTTATATATATATATATATATATAGACAATAGTTGATAACTCTGACTTTAAACTAATGAGAGATCACTTACTTTGTAAAACATCCGGTCGGCAAAACGCAGCATCTCCGCGAAAGCGTTGAGCCAACAGTGCAGAAACGCGTAGAAGGCCAACATTAATATGAGCATCCCTGAACACAAGAGTCACACACACACACTCAAATCACACAGACTGCCTCAATCATACCTGCATAAACAGTTTTTCGGAGTGTGTGTGTGTGTGTGTGTGTGTGTGTGTGTGTGTGTGTGCACCTGGGAAGGCGGCGTGGAAGAGCATCAGGATGAGGGAGCGTGAGCTGAACGGCTGCTGGCTGTTGTTGGTGTACACTGGGATGCACAAGCGCACCAGTATGAAGTACAGGTAGAAGAGACTGGCCAAGATCTGGTAGAGGAACATGAGTGTGAGGAACTCTCAGGGTCAAACAAACACTCTGAGACACACTGAGTGAGTGTGTGTGTGTGTGTGTGTGTATGGACAAGCAGAATTATGACAGAATTTTTTTTTTTAAGTGAAATGTGTATGTTAAATAGGCTCTAATGTTATTTTATTTGTTAAATAAACTATAATCTTCTTTTTACATTTTTATAAATTTTTATTTGGGCTGTGCAAAAATTATTTATGATTAATCGCATCCAAAATAAAAGTCTGTGTTTACATAATATATTTGTGTGTGCTGTGTATAATTATTTTGTATATATAAATACCTATGCATACATGTATATATTTAAGAATTATTTGCACTTAAATTCTGTATATATATATATATATATATATATATAATATAAATATTCTATATATGAATAACACATTTTCTTAAATATATACATGCATGTGTGTGTATTTATATATACAAAATAATCATATACAGCACACACAAATGTATTATGTAAACACAGAGTTTTATTTTGGATGCGATTAATCGCAATTAATTTTTGCACAGCCCTAATTTTTATATTGTGTTAAACTCTAATGTCCTTTTAAAAAAATAATATTTGCATTACAATTTTATATTATTTGTTAAATATACCTTTAATGTCCTTTTTACATATATATATATATATATATATATAATATTATATTTTTATATTATTGGTTAAATATTCTATAATGTCCCTTTTAAATTTTATTAATATTTTTATACATTTTTTATATTATTTGTTAAATATACTCTAACTTATAATTTGTATAATTAGACAATCAAACACCTGATAATACTGACAGACGGAGTATAAGATCATCTGCAGACTTTTATTTGAAATAAAATAAAATATTTTAATATTTTGGTCTCGAAACCTACATCAGCCGAGAGAGTGCTTTTGTTTATGTACTTAAATATATAAATATATTTTTATGTATTTAACTACATAAACAAAAAAATATAATATATGTGTATATATATATATATATATTTATTATTGGTTAAATATTCTATAATGTCCCTTTTAAATTGTATTAACATTTTTATTCAATTTTTATAGTATTTGTTAAATATAAGTATAAGTATAATTAGACAATCAAACACCTGATAATACTGACAGATGGAGTATAAGATCATCTGCAGACTTTTATTTTAAATAAAATAAAATAATATTTTATTTTAATAAATAATATTTTGGTCTCGAAACCTACATCAACCGAGAGAGTGCTTTCGTTTATGTAGTTAAATATATAAATATATTTTTTAAATCATCAAGTACAGATGATAGTATGCTAAATATTATTTATGCCATTTAAAATATGTTTTGATGATTTTCATCACTGTATCAAAGTAAGAAAAATCGAGGGGTGTAATTATCATGAAAATAATGCTACAGCTTTGTAATGTAATTTCTGGTTTTTGATTGTAATGTTTATGTGTGACATGACGTGTTGGTCAATCCCACCTTCAGAAAGTTCTTGCAAACGTAGTTCCACCTGACGTTGGGGGTTCTGAAGGGAACAGCAAACACAGAGGTCAGCGTATAGAGAGCCTAAGTCCCGCCCCCTCCGCTTCCGGCTCATGGGATCGGAAAAAATATGTACGGTAGTCAATGGCGAGAGTCAACTTATCTTGTTATTCCGTCTGAACTGTGCCCTGAATTACACATATGATATTTGTCAATTTAAAAGATAAATCTAAAAGTCGAAAACGTCGCAGTTTGTCATAAAACAGAAGAGTAACTTTAAGTTTTATGTGAAAATCGCTTAATGAACTACATCTCCCTGAAGCGAAACAACGAGTGAGATCCGCTGCTCGTGTGTGTGCAGTCTGGTCAACACACTCAGGCATGACGGCATAACGCTATGATTATAAGGTAAGACTATAGAAACAATGACAGACATCAGCCTCAGTAAAGTTAGCTTCATTCATTGGGAGAAAATGTGCGCCTTTGGGGTTTGTAGTCTTTATAATTACGTATTTTCACAGTCAACGGTTTCACATCAAACTGCGACTTTCTTTACTTTAAAATGTGTCTTTTAAATTGACAAACATCATATGTGTAATTCAGGGCACAATTCAAACCACATCAAAATATTTGTTGTCCCTCGCCATCGACTACCATACAATATTTTTCCGAAATAAGGTCCAATGGTAATGACTGGAAGGGGAGGGGCTTAGGCTCTCTATTGATCTGTGTGTGTGTGTGTGTGTGTGTGTTACCGCGGATACTCCTCGCGGTAGATCAGCGTCGGGCAAAACAAGAAGTACAGATAACTGTAGAGTGACGGATATCGCAGAGATTTATCTGTGGAGACACACAGATCAGGGTCACAACTCAAACCACACACACCGTCAACATCTCACACAGTGTCACACACACTTTAGAAAAGACTCTCACACCTGACTTATGTTGAATATCTGTCAGCTGTTAAATTGAACTACACAATCAGATAATAGCAGTTTAGCTCAACCAGTGACCAAGCAATGCTTTATAAAAGAGCGTTAGCAATCACAGAAAACATCATCAGCTCAAAGTGGAGGAATCATTTCTGGCCACAAATTTGTATAATTTTGTCTCTGTTTGAAGAATATTTCTGTATAATACGTCACCGTTTACTTTATTTTGCTTTTCTCACTTACATTAGTGAACTATAGCGTCCTGCACACACAAGTGAAACGATATCTAACGTGATATCTGGATAGTGTTTGGTGTGACTGTCTAAAGAGAGAATGGCGGCGTTTTAACACTCTTACCCTTCAGCGTTGAGCTTTTGAGGACGGCTGGGACGGTTTCACGGATAAACGAGTAACTCTTCATCACAAATCTGATCTGTGGAGTAAAAGCAGGAGTCAGGACGCCTTCAGTCCTTTACAGTGAAAACAGGAGATTACAGTAACAGATCTAGAATAAAGTTATAGTCCAGATAAAAATCATTACTTATTAATTAGGGCTGTCAAACGATTAATCACGATTAATCACATCCAAAATAAAAGTTTTTGTTTACATGATATATGTGGGTAAACTGTGTATAATTATTTTATATGTATATAAATGCACACACATGCATGTATATTTAAGAAAAAAATATTTATATATAAAATATCTATATTTATATATAATATAATTTATATATAAATCTATATATACAGTATATATATATAAAATAATTATACACAGTTTACCCACATATATTATGTAAACAAAAACTTTTATTTTGGATGTGATTAATCACGGTTAATCATTTGACAGCCCTATTATTAATATTAACTTAACGACACCGTTCAACTAAAGACTTTAATCAGGAATGAGTTCCCTAATGAATATTAATGAGTCTTCCCCTAGCATCCTGGGAAAAAAAATATCGCCCCCCGGACCCCCCTAGAGGGGTAATAAAACCTTCTCACTTTTTTCACCCTGACCCATATTCATGCCTGTAAAGGTATAAAGCTGACAGATGTATTATTATTTACGTTAGGCAAATGTGAATTGACGCTGTCAATTAATTGATATACATTTTGAATTGACATATTTAAATATAGGGCGCCTTTTGAGGTAAAGTGCCCATTTGCCGTCGTTACCGTGACGTTTGCCGCTGGCACAGATGTCTCGTCTGGTGGATAAACTTGACGTAAAATTCGTCATGTGTAAAAGTCTATCTTTGGTCTCGTCTCATTTAACTAGTTTGTTCCATGGCAAAAAAAAAAAATTGTTTTATTATGTTATTATAAATAAATATTTTTATTTACTTATTTAATGATCTTCACTATATGAACAATAAAATAAAATGAGCTCTGTCTTTGTTAAATGTCAATAAAAAGCAATAATGTTTCATATTTTTAAAATGAAAACAAAAAGATCGTGTTCATTTTGTTAACAGGAGCCTATAACCACATGGCCAAATATGTTGAAGATTTTTTTTTTTTTTTTTTAATGAGAAGAGGCAAATTTCATTTTATTTTTGACGAAAAGAGGCAGAGTTGTGGCATATTTTGTTTTATCGTTGCCTAAAATATATATAAATAGATAACCGAGCTGAGTGACGCGATCTGATCCATTTGCAGAAGAACCGGACTCGCGTCCTCTCGTCTTCGGGAGTTCGTTCTTGGCAAGTCTGAACTACCAAGGACGCAAGTCCGAACTTTGTGTACTTGGTATTGAAGAACGGCTTGTATCTGCCCAGTTGTGTCCATTTGGCCGCTGACCTCTGACCCCCTTATTTGAGGTCGTCTGGTTTGATATGCATGGTATGATGCCAATAATTGAGTGATTTAATTTGGTTAAAGGAGAACTCTGGCGCAAAATGAACCTTTGATCTAATTACACATTGTTACCTCGACTGTTATCTGAGATTTGGTTTCATGATTTTTGGATCCTGAACCTCAAGTGAACGTTGGGCATCGCTTCGAGTCTGGCACTATGTTATTAAGCCCAGTTCGTTAACTATTAATTTATTAAACTATTAATTAATCATTAAACGATATATAATAGTCTAATATAATTTAATGATCGTTAAATAAAAAATAAATGTAATTTATTTCTAAGTATACATTTCATTATGTAGATTATAAAAATATATTATATAAATAATGATTGTCATTAAATTATATATTATTATTGACACATTATTATTAAAACCCAGTTTTGTTAATCATTCATTTATTAAACTTCTATCTTCATATTATTTGATGTAATGATGTCGAAAATATTTTATTATATTATTATGTATTCAATATTATATTATAAATAATTATATATTCAACAATAATAATTTAATATTTAAACATTTAATATAAAATGATATATATAACTTATATATTCTATTGTTTTTATTTAAAATAAGCACTAAATTATATATGTAATTTATTTGTGATTATATACCTGATTATTATATATCATTTAATTATCATGTAGATTATATATTAACAAGCTATATAGAAATTGTATATACAAATTGAAACTTTAAACTGATTAAATGATTTTATATACAGCATATATAGAGTTTATAATTAATATTTATATAGTTAATATAATATAATTTATTTAATTTAATGTTGATTAAATTGTGGATTGTATATTCCCAGTACCTGTTCTAATATGATGATGAATCGAGATGCGGGTGGCAGCTGGTAATGCACGACGACACACACGGGGAATATTCCCAGCATGCTCATCTGCGCAGCACACAGCACGAGCGCACACACACACGTCCTCCAGCGGCTCCTGAGGGCCCGTTCGCCCCAGACGCGCAGAATGTGGTACGGCCCGAGCAATGTGTAGCTCAACATGAGCGTCCAGGCCCAGACCACCGTACTCAACTGACCGAACGCGTAATAAAACAGATCAAAGTCCAGAACCAGCCTGAAATACACACACACACTCACTGTCAGGCTCTCACACACACATACACACCTATATACACACACTCACACTCTCTCTGTCTCTCTCTCACACCCATTCACACACAGATACAAACACTCTCTGACACACACATACACACCCATTAACACACATTCACAGACTCTTTCTCTCTCACCTGCCCTGGTCGATGTAGTCCACTGCTAGAGTGCTCATGATGAACAGGAATAGAGCTGCGATGAACATGTGGTAGATGGTCCTGATGTGACTGATCTCAAATAACTCACTGGAGAGAGAGGATCACTTTTTTGTGCCATTTTTAGTTAAAATTAAAGGAGTAGTTCACTTTTAAAAAAAACTTTTGCTGATAATTTACTCGCCCCCATGTCATCCAAGATGTCCGTGTCTTTCTTTCTTCAGTTGAAAAGAAATTACGTTTTTTGATGAAAACATTACAGGATTTTTTGCATATAATGGACTTCAATGGGAACCAAATGGTGCAAGATCCAAATGAGAGTTTCAGTGCAGCTTCAAAGGGCTTTAAACGACACCAGACGATGAATAAGGGTTCTATCAAGCGAAATGAGCGGTCTTTTCAAAAATAAATAAAGTTTAAGTTTTATAAGCACAAATGCTCGCCTTGCTCTGTTCTGTGATGAGCATTCGTGACTCTCCTGTTCGAACTCGTTTATCAAAATTAACAAATCTTTTTTCGAGTTGTGACTCGAAGGGTCCTAGATAAGACCCTTATTCATCGTCTGGTGTCGTTTAGAGACATTTGAAGCTGCACTGAAACTCTCTTTTGGACCTTGAACCGTTTGGACCCCATTGAAGTCCATTATATGGAGAAAATCCTGGAATGTTTTCATCAAAAACCTTAATTTCTTTTCGACTGAAGAAAGAAAGACATGGACATCTTGGATGACATGGGGCGAGTAAATTATCAGCAAAAGTTTTTTTTTTTAAAGTGAACTACTCCTTTAATATTAATAATAATAAATATAGCTGCAAGTCTCGAAGGGGAAGCAACAGCAGTGCAGAGCCAGAAGAGCAAAAACAGAACGAAAAAAAAAAACACACTTTCACTTTCGCTTCCGAGGTTCAGTAGTTCAATTTTGTGCAGCGAATAACAAATAAACGTTATATTTAACAAGTTCAGATTCGATTATTCTCAGAATGACACCATGTCTGGAACGGATGCAACTTCTGCACCTCTTCTGGCCACAGTCTATCTCGCGGTCGCGATTCGAACCCACGACCTGAATTTTGTGCTTGTTTGATCGTTTAAAATTTTTTTTAATTTTTTTTTATTTGTGCTTTGGCAGATACAGGCTTTAACAGTTTGTGGCCTGAGAGCCTATCGTGATCTGCAGCTACTCAGAACTAAGAAAGTGTAATAAGTGGCAATAAGCATCAAGATATCACAGTTTTTTGCTAAGGAGATGTTTGTTTAGTCTCTTCTTGAAGGCCTGAATATTCTTTGAGGTGATTTCACCTACTACGGTAGAGGGGAGGCAGTTCCAAGTTGTTACAGAGATGCAATTTATGACAAAATTCAAAATGTCCGAACGATGGTTTATCCTCGGATCATATCTTCAGATTGGGCATGAGACAAGGAATCCGTAGACACCAAGGTCAGTCATGTTCTCATGACCTGTAGGTGGCGCTGTTCCCAAATTTGGCATGGGCCCTCAGATCATGGTTCTGATGAAGTGTACCAAGTTACGTTTCAATTGATCAAAGATACCGCCTCTGAACCAATTTTGAGTCAACATTGAGTTCCCAACATATTTTCTAGAACAAATTAAAGTGAATTTTTGAACTGGTGGTGGCGCTATAGAGTTGGTCCTAGAGACCCCAAAGTCGGTCTTATCACTGTTCATTACTATCAGTACAAGTGTGCCAATGTTCATCATTTTCCTACTTGCGGTTCATAGGGCTGCCGTAGACTCTCATTGGGGAGGAAGAATAGTACAGGAAACAAGTTTTAATATTTTTATGAACTTGTTTATGAAGTCGTGATGTGTTGCCGTTTTAAACTGTCAAATGATTTGTTTATTACTAGGCTGTGAGTCTATGGGTGGTTGCTAGGGCGTTGCTAGGGTGATTTTCGATTGATAAAGGTCAGTAATACTTACTCCAGCAGTGAGCATCTGGCTATAAACACCTTCCCCTGCTCCAGTTTGTGCCTATATGTGCAGAAACACTTTTATTCAAGCGTTCAGGATACTTCTGGATTGGCAGGATATGACATCACAGACACTCACCTGTTGTCGGTGCTTCCCGTCTGCTCGGTGTGTGTTTGTGTGTGTGTGGACAGAGACTGGATTGAGTCAGTGAGCGCTCGCTCCAACACTTCATTCAGACGAGCCTGAACATGTCTGATCAGCGCCTCTTTCATCCTCTGATCAGAGAACAGTTTTATACGGTCAGTCCGAGCGAGGCCAGCTCACGCTGCGCTGTCATAGTGCTGTGTCAGGTGTCATAGTGCGGTGTCATGTGTCATAGTGCGGTGTCATCATAGTGCGACGTCATAGTGCTGTCGGGTTGCTTTCACTTTTCTTTTTAGTTTAAATTAAAGGCAAAAATCACCATGGTCTATAAATTCTGCAATATGCAATACTAAAATATCTTTTTTTTTCCGAATGTGAGAAAAATATTTTAAATTATATAGAACAGTACAGAAGTATAATTATTATATCTAAAAGGAATGAAAATATATTTTCTTTTCATGATTATTTAAAAAATGCTGATATATTACTTTAATTGTAAAAAAAAAATAATTTAATTGGTATTTGATGCCTTTAATTTCAGCACATACAAACACAAACACACACACACACACACACACACACACACACACACACACACACATATATATATATATATATATATATATATAGGGCTGTGCAAAAATTAATTGCGATTAATTGCATCCAAAATAAAAGTCTGTGTTTACATAATATATTTGTGTGTGCTGTATATAATTATTTTGTATATATAAATACACACACATGCATGTATATATTTAAGAAAATGTGTTATTCATATATAAAATATTTATATAATATAGATTATGTATTTATATATATATATATATATATATATATATATATACAGAATTTAAGCACAAATAATTCTTAAATATATACATGCATGGATAGGTATTTATATATACAAAATAATTATACACAGCACACACAAATATATTATGTAAAAACAGACTTTTATTTTGAATGCGATTAATTGCAATTAATTTTTGCACAGCCCATATATATATATATATATATGTAAATATGTATGTATGTATATGTATGTATGTATATGTATGTGTGTGTGTATTTATTATTGTGTATATAATTATATATATATTGTTGTGTATGTAATTATTAAATATAAAATGTATATATTTGTGTATATATAAAATTATATTAATTAAACTATTAAACACTTTTTTATTCAAATCAGCTTACATTTTAAAGGCATTACAACAAATAGCACCATGATGTATGAATATTTCCATAATTTTTTTTAGGTTAATCAAAACACACATACACACACAAAAAAAAAAAAATTCTTTCTTTCTTTTTTTAGGCAGGTTAATGTTGTTTTCCGCAGTGACGTGTCTTACCTCCATGTCTTGGTTTGTCTGTGTCATCTCTCTCGTTCTCGTGCGATTCTCCTCTGCACACACACACATTATCTTTACATTATCTGAGCAGAATCAAGTCCTGACAGAAGGATCAGTGTGAACTCACGCTGTGTGATGGAGCCGTTCTCGGTGTGTGTGGCTCCTCGGCCTCGAGTGTGTCTGGCGTTGTGTGTTGACATCACGCTTTAATCGGTCACAGTCCTGATGAAGTTTTCTATTCAGATGCATGAAAACGTGATGCTGGTTCAGCTCTTGATGAAGTCTAATGCATCTCATCATCTGACCTTTGAACTCTGCTGAAATGTTGACCTGGAGTAACCTGTGCTATGGTATAAGTGTACTCTGAATGTAAACACTGCTAATCTTTGACCAACGTTGACATGAACTCGTTTCATGACCGAAAGAAACCCACACATTTACATATATTGAATATTATTACACAATTATGGGTATGGCTGATAAATTAAGTTGAAGATGATGCTAACAAAGAGACAGATTGAAATTGAAATTACTCATGAATTTATGAATGCTTTAATTGCTAGATTTGATTTGCTTTTTAATTGTAAATACGCAATAACTTCATAAGTGTTCCTAAAAGGGATTTATGAATGAATTTTCACCCCAAAAATATAAGAAAAAATAAAACGTTTTTATAAAAAAAAGAAAATGCATTAATATATGTGTGTGGGTGTACAAGTTAGTCTTATTACTGTAATAGTGTTTTTGCATTAAATTAAATTGCTTTAATTAAATTATTACAAATCAAAAGCATTGCTAATAGCAGCACCATGATGAATAAATAATGCACCTTAAAATATAGCATTATTTTTGTATTAGAATTTGGAAAGCCAATGTAATTGCCATGCATATAATTTCAAAATACATAGAATAAAATTGTCCTAAAATAGGCTTTCTGTGAACAAAATATGTTTTCCTTTTTATTTAGTTAAGTGAAATATGACCCGACAGATTTCACGAGATTCACCCTAATATTTCAGCATTTATTACAAACGATAAAATCTCCAGTACCTGATTTTAATGACTGAATATGAAGCGTAATGATCAGAAGGAAGACTGAAGCGTTCGTGGGTCTCCAGTGGTGTTGTGCCGCTCGCGGAGACTGCGTGTGTGTGTGTGTGTGTTTATATGAGCTTTGCTCTTCAGTGTCCTCACTATTGATCTGTGTACACACTGAATCTGCTCTACTGACCCTGTGTCCACTTACAACACAACACACTCTGCTGTCAGTCACTATATATACGAGAATATGCTAGCGTCAACTAATTACTAGGGGTGTAACGATTCACTCGTTTTCTCGATGCATCGATTACAAATCCTGATGATGCATACGCATCGATCCTGAAACATGTATTTTGAATCGCGAATCGTTTATTTACCTGAATAGTCGATTTAAAAGCTAAGAATTGAATTAATCGCGATTCTATAGTGATTCAGTGGTTTAAAATGTATAAACACAACCTTAAAGTGTTCCTGGTACTAGTTTTGATTTATTTAAAAAAAAAAAATAATTCCCTTGATCTTGGCTACTTTTCCTAAGTTTGCCTCCTCAACACACACGATTTTTTTTTAACTCAATTCTACAATGTTTAGTGGGTGAAAAAAACAAACTCCTTAATCTTGTATTTGGGTCAAAAATGGGCACCCATAGAAATGAATTAATTCTAAAATAAGCAAAATTAAGACACCATGTGACAGCAATCTTTAGGTTTTAGCTCTAAGAACTTATTGGAATGATATTTTAATGTAGTTAAAAAATAAAACATAAAAATAAGCATAATTTACATAGAAAATATGGTACTCTTTGAAGTAAATAAATTCAAAAATACCCCCAAAATAAACAACAACACCATAAATGGATAGACAAAACTTTATCAAAGAGAGTGATATAACAATTATAATAAATAAAAATTAGGATCACACCTGAGTCCTCTGTGCCCACATTTGTCCACAATTACAGGATTAAGGGCTATAAAGTGAATACGGTTTGAGGGTTAATGCAAACATTCATATTAAAAGCTGCTAAAGTTATGTTTTTTACTAGGTAATTTTTTTAAATTGCTAGGTAATTTTGATTTCAGGGAGCTTTAACATTAGGTTCACAGACGCATCAGGTTTATTAGGCTCCTGTCACTTTAAGAGCGAACGCACTGATTCAGCAGTCTGACACACAAGCGTTTTCTTTCTCAACTGTTTATGTTCACTTAAGAAAATACACACGATGATTATGAGGATACTCGTTAATTCAGGCATTTTCAAGCATGACACGACGCGAGAGAGTTTCGGTGTCCACATGCTCATAATTCATATAAATATTACCTACGATTGACACCGATAAATATATTTGCCAATACACATTTTTTTTTTACTCCCACTTTTTACTGGATGTCAATATGGAAACTTGATCTAACGAATGACATTTACACATTTTTGATCTTATATTTTTGAGGAACACTCTGTTTTTTCATATATATCTGCTCCATAAGTACGGAGGCGTATTGCATTCACTTGAAGAAAAAAAAAATCTACTCTGTTTTTCTGAATTAACGAGTTAATTTTTCATGAGAAAAAAAGTTTTTGCTCTGTTTTTCTGAATTAATGAGTTAATTTTTCATGAGAAAAAAAGTTTTTGCTCTGTTTTTCTGAATTAATGAGTTAATTTTTCATGAGAAAAAAAGTTTTTGCTCTGTTTTTCTGAATTAATGAGTTAATTTTTCATGAGAAAAAAAATTTGCTCTGTTTTTCTGAATTAATGAGTTAATTTTTCATGGAATTTTTTTTTTGCTCTGTTTTTCTGAATTAACAGAGCAAAAACTTTTTTTCTCACGAAAAATTAACTCATTAATTCAGAAAAACAGAGAAAAAAATATTTTCTCATGAAAAATTAACTCATTAATTCAGAAAAACAGAGCAATTTTTTTTTCTCATGAAAAATTAACTCGTTAATTCAGAAAAACAGAGCAAAAAAAATTTTCTCGTGAAAAATTAACTCATTAATTCAGAAAAACAGAGCAATTTTTTTTTCTCATGAAAAATTAACTCGTTAATTCAGAAAAACAGAGCAAAAAAAATTTTCTCGTGAAAAATTAACTCATTAATTCAGAAAAACAGAGAAAAAAAATTTTTCTCATGAAAAATTAACTCATTAATTCAGAAAAACAGAGCAATTTTTTTTTTCTCATGAAAAATTAACTCATTAATTCAGAAAAACAGAGTAGATTTTTTTTCTTCAAGTGAATGCAATACGCCTCCGTACATAAGGGAGTTTTCACAGCGTCAAATAACAAAAGAATCGTTTTCTTAGAGTCAAGAACATTTTAATAATCTAAAGAAGCTTTTGAACCTTTTGTGGAAAGTAAAGATTGTATGAATTTTTAAGAGTGTACATTCAGAAAACACTGACGTTCATGAATCATATTCTCTTTATTGAAATATTTTTAGAGGAAAGTTTTTAACATGCTCTACAAAAAAACAAACACACTGCACATTTCCTCTAGTCCATCATTTATGCACAGAATCTCTTTTAAAACAAACCGCATGAGATCTCGTGTAACTGAGACCGCTCAGAAAGCGGTCCACATATATCAATATTGTTATGCATTATTATATCTTTATGAATGCATTATTTTATCAACCTGTTCCTGGCTGCACGATGTACTGTACAAGAATCACAGAACCTTTAAAGTGTTGCCAGAAAATACATGTTTCTCATAACCTGACCCTTAGATCACGACGTGTTGACATGTCAAAGGTCAGACTCAAAGCAACCTGACCAGACACACACAGAGATGAATGTGCCCGTATTTGATCAGAGTTCACACTGACTGATGTGACTGTGTCTGATCACGTGTGTGTGTGTGTGTGTGTGTGTGTGTGTGTGCTCATGTTTTTGAGTGTGTGTGCATGTGTGTCAATGTGCTCATGTGTTTAAGTGTGTGTGTGTGTGTCTGGACGTGTTTGTGTTGTTTCTCACACATCTGAATTTTTAAAATGTAAAGATTATATTTTCTCAACTCCATTTATGAAGAATAAAATCCTGATTCTAGGAACAATCCGATCTCCTTAGAGTTGACTAGATATATTTATACATTTTTATTATCTGACTTTTACACTTAAATATTTAATGTCACAAACTGGTCATGTGACGCGTCTCTCTTATGGAAGCTTGTTTCTGCGATTAAAATTAAAATGGTCATTTTAACTTTTTATCTTACAATTCTGACCTTTCTTTTTAGAAATGTAAGATTTAAACTCAAAATTGTGAGAGAAAAAGTTGCCATTGCCCTTTTCATTTATTTTTAATTTTATACTCTCTTGAGTTTATTATAGCTAGAAGTAATTTAACTACTAAATCAAAACTAAAAGTTTATACATTGTTACTGAAACATAAATAATGCATAGAAATTGCAACCAAAACTCTTTTAAATATGAGTATAAAAATAGTTACAGCTACATAAAAATATCCCATCATAACCTCACGGTAATGTAGACGAGGACGAACGGCATCATACGGTCGGCTCGTGGGTCGTTCTCAGGAAACGCTGTTTTTCATTAGTATATCTGCTCATTTGCATTTTAATTCAGCATTTTCTCTTATATAGGGACATTGGCTCTTTAAGAAAATAATGATTAGAAATTATTATTGGTTAGAAAATGACTATTGATACTAATATATTTAATAGAAAGTGATAAATTAAAGTGTTCCTGAAAGTCTGCTGCTGTTTTCTGAGAATGACCCGTGAGAATGAAAGCTCTTCATCATGCAGCTCGACGTGTGTGTGTGCGTGTGTGTGTGTGTGTGATCACTGGAACTGCAGGCAACATGCATATATAAATATACAGAGAAGAGAATTGAGAAGTACAGGTCGCCTGGAGAGAAACAGAAACAAAACGGTAAATATTACTTATCATATTTAATATTGTTTTTTGCAATTGTTTATTTAAATATAGAAATGTAATATTATAATAAAATGTTATTGTTATGCATTTGTCATATTTATCAATATAACTTAAAGTTCAACAAAAAATATATATATGTGTTTAAAATGTAACATGTTATTTTATTAAATATATTCAATCTTTTATAATTACAATATTTAATAACATGTATTATAAATAAATATATATTATACATAAAATTGACGTATATATTTTAATAAATAATGTATTAAAATACTACAATATTTCTATAAATTTAATAACATATTTATAATATTATAAATAAATATATACTATTATAAATAAAATGTTTTATAAATAATGTATTAAAATACTAGAATATTTGTTAATATGGTAAGTAAATACATTAAATAAATAAAATATTTTATTATCTTATAATAGATTAAATTACAAAAGAATATTATTAAATATATGTAATGGATTATCCTTATATTATTTAATAACGTTATTTTATAAATGTATATAAAATATAATTTATTAAATTACAAAAAATATTAAATATGATTTGTAAAATGATAATATTTAATAAAATAATTATATTAATAATGTAATATATATTTAATTTATTATATATATATATCCATTACTGTGCATATATTTGCATTTAAAAAAATAATATCAACACCATGTTTTTATTTTTAACAGTGGAATTGAAAAAAAAAAGGTGATTCGCTCTTCAGTAGTTCTCGGTCAGGTTACCTGTGTGTGTGTGTGTTTAGCTGGCGATGGGCTTCTCTTGACGAATGCTTTCCTCTGATTGGTCAGCAGTGACAGACATAGAGCGAGCGCTGAAACACACACTAGAAAGCGTCATCATCAGAGGCTTCACGCCACCACAGCATGTCGATTATTACAGTTATGAACACGCTTACCTGTTATCATTCACATCTCGGCCATTTCCTGTCA
This sequence comes from Pimephales promelas, assembly GCF_988280905.1. Taxonomy (NCBI): domain Eukaryota; kingdom Metazoa; phylum Chordata; class Actinopteri; order Cypriniformes; family Leuciscidae; genus Pimephales; species Pimephales promelas. The sequence continues at coordinate 38,617,485 of NC_142776.1, forward strand.
AACAAGTGTGAATATGCATTAAAATATTGATAATAACTGCACAAAATAATGCATTAAAGATGCTCGGATCTGAGTTTATTTACATTAACTGCATTAAATATAAAATGCGTCCTTTTATATTCACATTATAGAGTTTGGGTGTTTCAGGTCCCATGCAGAAACTCTCGTAATCACTGGACTCTGAATAATCACATTTGGTTCAGCTCGTAAAAGTACAGCATCAGTTGTGTTGGCGTGAAATGTCTTTACCGTTCAGTGTGTGTGTGGAGTCCGTGTGTGTGTCGTCCGCTGACTGTGTTCTGTTCACATGAGGAACACACACACACACAGCTTTAGTAAAAACAGAGTTCAGTCGGGCATAAACCATAAACACAGTTTATTACTCACTTGTTGGTCAAACTGGACTCTGTTGATTTGGGTTTTTGACTGGCGCTGTTGAACATCGCATTGCTGAACGTGATTGGCTGATCTCTGCTGCGCGTGAGTGTGTGATTGGCGGGCGAGGAGGTGGGATAATGTCCTGGGCGAATCGGCTTGGCTGAGGACAAAAAATAAAACCATAAAATGTAATATTATATTTTTAAATGTATTTATAATAGCTACTAAAGAGATTTAATGTTTAATATTAATATTATTAATATTAAATATATTAATATTAATGTTTAATATGTATAATTATATAAATATGTATATATAAATATAAATTATAATGTATAATTATAATTTATAATATTTATATTATTTATATTAATATTAATTTTTAATGTTTAATATGTGAAGAGTTCAGATGCAAAAGCCTCTAAATGCCATTTGAAATTTTCTTCTTTAATGATGATTTTTATCAAAGTGTAATTTCACTTAAATAACAATTAATAGGTAATTATCATTGCAATTTAAGTAAAATTACTGAACTTAAATATACAAGCTTGATAAAAATGATCATTCTAGAAGAAAATTTCAAATGGCACTTAGAGGCTTTTGCATCTGAACTCTTCATGTTTAATAATATCTGTAGTAATTTAATAAGTTATACAGTTTTAAAATGTAGTAATATTATATTTATAATATAATAAATGTATTTATAATATTATAAATGTTCTTAAATATATTTAATGGATTATGTATCCTATTTTAAAATATTGTTAGTAATTTAATACATTATTTATAAAATTATAAAAATGTAATATTATACTTATAAATGAATATATTATAAATATGTTATTACATATATGTAATGTATTGCTTTTCATATTTAATAATTTTTTAGTAATTTAATGTATTATCTTCTAAATATTACATATATACAATTATACAAATACAAATATACAATTTAGAATAATTTATGTATTTATAATATAAATGTTATTAAATGTATTTAATGTGTTCCTTATCACATTTAATGATATTTTTAAATATTATTAAATTATTTTCTAGATCTATTAGAATATATCATATTTAAGTATAATATATTATATATATTTTGTATGTATTATATTTAATAATATTTTTTTTTGCAATTTAATAACGTATACAATCATAACATTTAATATTTAGAATCTTATTTATTTACAATAAAATGTTATTAAATATATTCAATGTATTACTTAATTTATTACATTTCAAAAATATTTTATTATTTTTAAAATGTTGTATAATATTATAATTTTGTTACTGAATATATTTTATACATTGCTTATATATTTTTTAATATTTATTTTTGTCTAATCCAGTAAATAAAATACTCCACAAATGTAAGTGTCGCCCCAGTGCATGATGGGAGTGGCGCTGACCGATGAGCGCAGCGTGAGTTCTCCTGAAGGGGTTTCTGAGCCTCATGACGTCTCGGATGCGCTCCACCTCCTGCTGGTACCGGCGCCGGTCCATCATCGCTCCTTCCTTCGCTTCGGTCAGAGCGTTCTCCAGCGCTCGAACACGCTCCGCCGTCGAGCGCAGACGCTTCTCCAGCTTCGGGAGCTCACAGCGCAGATCTGCGTTATCCCCGACCAGCTGTGTGTGTGTGTGTGTGTGACACAGAGAGAGAGAATACACTCCGTCATCTTGGATGCCCTTGAGGTAAGCTATTCTTTTATATTCTTTGTTTGCATGTAAATGGATGTAGGCCTATAGAGCCTATGGGTCACGTCAATAAAAATAAAATAAATAATTAGTAAAAAAATAAATAAAAAATAAATTTCTGGCTCATATTCGTTAGCGACCTGTTTGTGAACTTTCGTAAGCTGATCCAGGTTGTTCTCAAGAAAGGAGATCTTCTGTTTCTGTGTTGAACATCCGCAGCTTTCATCCGAATCCAACTCAGAGCTCTGAAACACACACACAGATTCATATAGACCAACTCAGAGCTCTGAATATATATTAATATAATAATAATATTCATATAGAAACGAATGTCCCATGAGCTTTGAAGAAACGCACCCGCTTCACTCGAGCCGTGAGATCTTGAACGAACAGCTTCCTCAGATTGTGGAGAGTCTGCAGTTCACGAGCCTTTCAACACAAACATCATATATCATAATCATAATAATCTACTCCAGTATCAAACCCTTGTGAAAAAGAAGTGCACTTCAAATCATAAAAGTACTCGACCAGTCAAAATCTTTGGATCGGTAAGATTATTTATTATTTAATGTTTTTAAAAGAAGTCTCTTCTGCTCACCAAGGCTGTGTTTATTTGTTAAAAATACTGAAATATTATTCTAATGTAAATCAGCTGTTTTCTATGTGAATATACAGTAAAGTGTAATTTATTCCTGTGATTTTCAGCATCATTACTCCAGTCTTCAATGTCAGAGATCACTCTAATATGAGGATCTGATGATCAACAAACATTTATGATTATCATTAATTATGTTTTAACAAGTTAATCAACTTGAGATTTACCTTAAGATCTACATTCTGTGTGCAAAAACAAGAAAAATAACGACTTTATTCAACTATTCATCTTCATCTGGGTTGTTCGTCAGAACGTAGGCTCACTATTGGCCGGCATCACACACATGACCAGCGTCAGCCAATAGTGAGGCTACGTTCTGATGTACAACACAGAAGAGTGTGAATAGTTGATTAAAGTTGTTGTTTGCGCACAGAAAGTGTTCTCGTCGCTTGATAATCTTAAGGTTGAGCCGCTGTCGTCACTCGGACTATTTTAACGATGTCTTTAATAACTTTCTGGGCCGGCAAGTTTCAATAACACAGAAGCCTATGGAGGAGTGATCCATAGGTTTAATCATAAATATCTTCATTTGTGTTCCGAAGATGAACGAAAGTCTTACGGGATTGAACAACATGAGGGTGAGTCATCATTACTGACAGAGTTTTCATTTTTAGGTGACCTATCCCTTTAAACTATATATTTCCATTTTATTGTAAATAACTTGCAATAAGTGTTCGAGAAACTTCGGTTCAGTGTCGATACTCACAACCGTCTCCTCCAAACCCTTCATGTCCTGCTTGGTTTGCTCCTGTCGTTCATGAAGATATCTGCAGATAGAGCAGTGTGTGAGACGTGATGTCATTCTCTCGGAAGTGTGTGTGTGTGTGTGTGTGAGACTCACCTGAGCTCCTCCAGCTGTCTGGATTTCTCTCGCTCTCGGTTCTTTAAAACGCTGAACTCGACACTCATCTGATCCAGACGCAGATTCAGCCTCTGATTATCACTGAAAACACACACACACACACACACACAACGGATTATTGAGAGGGTTTCTACAGACAGTCAAACACATTTCCTTTAAGAGTGTATTGAGTTTTTGAAGCAACACTTTCTTTGGGAAAAGTAAATATTTTTTGGGGGGAAAAATAAATATATGAGGTGACATTAAAATATTAAATATGCACATGTGAAATGTTCATTTTAAAAATACAAAATTAAAAATCCCAGTATAAAGAAATACAGTTTTAAAGTTTCATTTGCTAACAACATAAATTAACATGAACTATCAATGAAATATATTTCTAATGCATTTATTAATCTATATAAATGATATTTTCAGAATTTACTAATACTTCATTAATATCAAAATTTGTATCTGTTCATATCAATTAAAGGATTACCTTATTAAAACATTATTAATATATATTTAATGCATTACTTATCATATTTATTTAAAAATATTGTTATAAAATTATATATATTAATTATAAAATTATAAATATGTAATATTACATTTGTATGTATATTTATAAATATATTATACATTTTATTAAAGCTATTTAATGTAATACTGAAAAAATATTTTAGTAATTTAATACATTTAAATTTTATGATATAATATATTAATTTATAATATTATCAATAGGTTATTACATATATTTTATAAATTACTAATCATATTTGATAATATTTTTAAGAATTTTATTTAATAATTTATACAATCATAACATTTAATTTAATATTTATTTTTGTGATAAAATACGTTGTTAAATATATTCAATGTTTTACTTTTCACATTTAGCAATTTAGTAAATGATTAAAATATTTAATTTACATATTTATTACTTTATTATTATTAATATTAATTTATTAATATTATCAATAGGTTATTACCTATATTTTATAAATTACTAATCATATTTGATAATATTTGTAAGAATTGTATTTAATAATTTATACAATCATAACATTTAATATTATATTTATTTTTGTGATAAAATATGTAGTTAAATATATTCAATGTTTTACTTTTCACATTTAGCAATTTAGTAAATGATTAAAATATTTAATTTACATATTATTAAACATATTTAATTATAATAGTAATTTTTATACATGCTTTCATATTTAAATCTTAATATTTATTATTTTATTTCATGGTTTGTGGATTTATCAATACATCACGGTAACATTATATATCATGACATTTATCAAAATTGTATTATACATTTTAAAGTGATAATGCATATTTTTGGCAAATACAACGAATAAAATGTAATCAAATATAAATGTCAGACTAATGTTAACAGATTAAGAAACACTATTGTAAAAATAATGTTTTCTCTATAAATATATAAGTGATAGAGATGTTGATTGTTAGCGAGTGTTTCTGACTCTTTGAGCTCGTCGATGATCTTCTGTTTGTGGTTGATGTCGTCGCGCAGGCGTCCGAGCGTCTTTTGTTTCGGCTCACGCTGAACCTCTGCTTTCTGAGAATAACACACACAGATATATAACGCCATATTAATAAACATCCCCGCTGTATGAACTTTCTAGCAATAAATCAAGCGCTGACAAACAAGAACTACCTTCCCGTTTCCAGACTCGTCGTTGTCCAGCGGATTCTCCTGACCGCCGTCTGCAAACACAGTTAAAACGAAACATTACATTTTATATAAAAATACTTATAAATAAAAGTGTCTTTATCTACCACTGTTATTTAAATATTAATTTTATAACTCTTCAAAATGACAATAAAATCTGTGTGTGTGTGTTCTGTGATATTCTGAGTGTGTGTGTGTGTGTGTGTGTGTGTGTGTGTACCTGCGGTCCGTAGTTTAGCGAGCTCTTCGCTCAGAGAGTCGTAGTTTTCTTCTACTTGTCTTTTCTTGAGTTCCACATTCTGCATGTATTCAGTCAGAGAGCGGATCTTCGCTTCATGCTGGAACACACACACACACACACACTAGCAGTCGAACGATGTTTGCATGTGTACTTCTGAGTGAGTGTGTGTGTTCTGTGATATGAACAGTTGGCAGGAGCACAGCTCTCTCTCGGTCTCTCTGTGTGTGTGTGTGTGTGTGCGTGCGCAGTGGCGGATTTAGCAAATTAGGGTCCCAAGGCGAAGGTAATATGGGGTTCCCCCATCCGATCTTAAAAAAAAAAGTTAAAAAGTAAAAAAAAAAAGGAAAAATAAACCATTAAATGGCACTCTCTGGAGAGTTTTGTGCAAAGAAATATAGAAAACATTAGGTCTAACAAGTCTTATATTTCTGTATTTCGCACAGATCAAAACACAAATATGCTGACTGAATAGATTGCTAGTTGAGAAACACTGCTTTAATTATTGTATTTATGATGACTTTGTGAAAGGTTAACTAATCCAGCTGGCCGGTAAGTAATTTGGCAAATTTCATTAGTAAAGATCTGTATATTATGCTCTAGTTTGTGATAGCGTTATACATTTCTTCCAGATAATCACGAAGATCATTGCGTTTGTCTTACCGAATGTGGTAACTTTATGCAATTACAGTTTGTCCATAATAAGCTTTTTTTATATTAACGCCGACAGTAAAATGTTGCCAGATATTGCTACGAAAAACAAAACAAATTAATAATAATAATCCGAAATAAGTCCAAAGCTTGCGTTTTGAAAATAAGATTAATATATCACTAAGCCTAACATATAACTTTCCACTTTATAACTTCCTAAAGTGTCGCATTAAACCAGAAAAACAGGTCCAGAAGATAACGGCACCTTTCCATTAGGTGGATCTGGCAACACGGAGACTGTACCCGCGCCCTCATATGAGGTGGTTTAAACGGCTGATTAATCATTTAGAGAGCTTGACATTTTATTTTTGAATGTAAAGAAAATGACAGAGGTCCGGCTACAGCCATGGACTTTATTGTTAGCATTGTTGTCATTGTCAGCGGGCATCACAAAAAAGTTTGTTGCCTTCTGCAATTTTGCTGAAAACGCTTTGCTTTCCTCCCGCGTCTTGCTTTTTCAGCACCGATTGGCTTCGCACGCAGAAAGTCAAATGAGATAATGGAATAGTCCAATGCAGTGAGGTGAGGGGGGGGGGCCTTCTGTCTGCGACACTAATGATTTAATGCGTTTTTTAGAAATATATAATTTGCGAAAAGGAAAAAAAACAAACGACTAAAGCATAATTGAATGAGATATTTCGGGGGAAGCTCGGGGCCCAAGGCAGTTGCCGACCTTTGCCTAATGGTTAAGTCCGCGTCCGCCCCTGTGTGTGTGTGTGTTCTGACCTGTGAGATGAGCAGTTGGCAGGAGCACAGCTCTCTCTCGGTCTCCTCCATCTTGCGGTGACAGTCGGACTGTAAGTTCTCCAGGTTTCGGCAGCGTTTCACCACAGACTTCAGCTCAGACTTCACTTTACTCACAAACACTCGAACCACGGCGTATTCCTCCTCCAACACACACGACACGTCACACGGCTGAGGACACACACAACCCACCTTCACCTCATACGCCTCAATTTAATCCTTTTCTTACTTGTCTTTTAGTTGTTTTTATTATCTTTATATATGTATTTTTACTTTTTTTATATATATAAAAAGTTTTTTTTAATTCCTAACGTTTTATTTAAATTTTTACTGGTCATTTTTGTGTTTTTATTATCTTTATATACACTACCAGTCAAACGTTTTTGATGGGTATATATTTTTTTTTAAAGAAGTCTCACCAAGACTGGTAAAAATAAAAAATTGTACTATTTTTAATATATAAACAGTAATATACTTTACAAAAGATTCTTTTTAAAATAAGTGCTGTTCTTTTCAACTTTCTATTCATCAAAGTATCCTGACTGTTTTCAACACTGATAATAATCATAAATGTTTGTTGATCATCAGATCCTCATATCAGAGTGATTTCTGAAGGGTCATGTGACACTGAAGACTGGAGTAATGATGCTGAAAATCACAGGAATAAATTACACTTTACTGTATATTCACATAAAAAACAGATGATTTACATTAGAATAATATTTCACAATTTTTTCTGTATTCTTGATCAAATAAATACAGCCTTGGTGAGCAGAAGAGAACACATAAAAAATCTTACTGATCAAAAACTTTTCACTGGTGGTGTATGTATTTTTATAAAATATAATATTATATTTGTATAAAATATATAATGTTTTTTTTTTCATCTATTATCCTGTAAGTTCTACGTTTAATACATTTGCAGTAAAGTCTTTTTTCTTTTGCCCAACTTTGGTAATGCAAATATAAAGTTTTGTCATGCCAATAAAAGAAACCAATTTAAATGAGTTAGAAAAAGCAAGTTGGAGTTTCAGCCATGAAGTGTGTTTTAAAGGTGCAGTGTGTAATATTTAGGAGAATTGCAATATCATATCCATAACTCTGTGTTCAGGGGTCTGCGTTATGTGTTGATTAGCTTAGAATAAGGCGTTTGTCTCTACACACAACGCGGGTCCACTCACATCACGTTTCTACGGTGGCCCGGAGAGGACAAACGCGTTTCGTCACGGTGTTGTTCTTCATGCTAAGAAGTGAAACTAAAGTCGGCGAAAGTTACAGTAATATTCGCAATAAAATACTGTTTTACAGAATTTTCTAAGTAAACATAATTTCTTAATGTATATTTGTAAAGAATCCTGATTGTTTGACATCACTTCCTGATGGCCACCGTAACTTCTGTTGGGTGCAATTCACCACCTCACCACTAGAGGCTGCTCGAAACCACACACTGCACCTTTAACTGTGAAGACCTCATGCGTTGGGTTCACACACTCGCTCACCAGTCTGAGGTCACTGTCTCCCAGTATGAAGCTGAAGTCGTTGAGATCCTTCATGAGGGTGTTCATCACCTCAGTGATGCGTTTCCTGTGCTGGGCGTTCACTTCCTGTAGCCGGGAAAACTCCGCCTCCAAACACACGAGATCCGACTGAGAGGAAGACAGAGAATTACATCCGGAATTGTTTTTTTTAAATGTAAAAATGTAAAGTTTTCTGTGATGGGTAGGTTTAGTGTGTGTGTGTGATGGGTGGGTTTAGGAGTCTGGTTAGTGTGTGTGTGTTTCACAGATTCACGTTTTTTGAGTTTACACAGAGATGATAATGTTTTTCAAACTTGTACCTTGTTTCAAAGTGTGTGTTCTCATTCACCAAACGCTGTAATCGTGCAAATAAGCGTCCAGAACACATTAAAGTTTCTGTTTTTAGTTAAACAGTGTCGAGTTAGCGGCCCCTGAGTTAATAACTAATGATCTTTATCTGGATTATAACTTTATTCTAGAGCTGCTGTAAAGCCTAAACAACCTCTGTTACTTTAATTTCCTATTATCAGTGCTCTATAAATGAAGGTGCCTCGACACGACTATAGTTATTGTTCTAACTGTGAACGGGCCTCAAGAGATTGGTTTTAAGAGATTGTGTTTGCAGTGTTTGTCGTACGGTTTTGTGCGACAGCTCCTCGGTCAGTCGTCGGTTCTGAGCGCTCGTGTCTTGGTTCTCTTGACTCTTCATGTCGTAGCTCAGAGCCAGTTCCTCCAGCGCCTGCAGAACCTCCTTCACCTCGGCCTTCGCACTCTCACTCTCAGCCTGCAGTCGAGTCAGCTCACACTGCACACGCTCACAGTCCCCGCGCGACGAGGCCAGCAGCTGCACACACACACACACACACACACACAGACACAGCAAGAACAGAGAGTTTTTTCTGCTGACCTATTTTACACAAGACTGAAATCATCCTCAATGCTGTTTTATCTTCATCTTCCAGCTTTATGCGGTGGGCATTTTGGGAATATCCCAGCTCGGCTAACAGGGAATGTTCTAAGAGCGTTGGATAACATTCTGCCAAAATGCATTTATGTAAATGTTCTGGCAAGGTTCTTCCAGTAACAGTAATAGAACGCTCGTTCTGCTCTTACTTTTGAATGTTCTCTGAACGTTACTTTTGAATGTTCTCTGAACGTTACTTTTGAATGTTCTCTGATCGTTACTTTTGAATGTTCTCTGAACGTTACTTTTGAATGTTCTCTGATCGTTACTTTAGAATGTTCTCTGAACGTTACTTTTGAATGTTTTCTGATTGTTCCTTTTGAATGTTCTCTGAACGTTACTTTTGAATGTTCTCTGATCGCTACTTTTGAATGTTCTCTGATCGTTACTTTTGAATGTTCTCTGATCGTTACTTTTGAATGTTCTCTGATCGTTACTTTTGAATGTTCTCTGAACGTTACTTTTGAATGTTCTCTGATCGTTACTTTTGATTGTTCTCTGATCGTTACTTTTGAATGTTCTCTGATCGTTACTTTTGAATGTTCTCTGAACGTTACTTTTGAATGTTCTCTGATCGTTACTTTTGAATGTTCTCTGATCGTTACTTTTGAATGTTCTCTGAACGTTACTTTTGAATGTTCTCTGATCGTTACTTTTGATTGTTCTCTGATCGTTACTTTTGAATGTTCTCTGATCGTTACTTTTGAATGTTCTCTGAACGTTACTTTTGAATGTTCTCTGAACGTTACTTTTGAATGTTCTCTGATCGTTACTTTTGAATGTTCTCTGAACGTTACTTTTGAATGTTCTCTGATCGTTACTTTAGAATGTTCTCTGATCGTTACTTTTGAATGTTCTCTGAACGTTACTTTTGAATGTTCTCTGAACGTTACTTTTGAATGTTCTCTGATCGTTACTTTTGAATGTTCTCTGAACGTTACTTTTGATTGTTCTCTGATCGTTACTTTTGAATGTTCTCTGAACGTTACTTTTGAATGTTCTCTGAACGTTACTTTTGAATGTTCTCTGATCGTTACTTTTGAATGTTCTCTGAACGTTACTTTTGAATGTTCTCTGATCGTTACTTTAGAATGTTCTCTGAACGTTACTTTTGAATGTTTTCTGATTGTTCCTTTTGAATGTTCTCTGAACGTTACTTTTGAATGTTCTCTGATCGTTACTTGTGAATGTTCTCTGAACGTTACTTTTGAATGTTCTCTGATCGTTACTTTAGAATGTTCTCTGATTGTTACTTTTGAATGTTCTCTGATCGTTTCTTTAGAATGTTCTCTGATCGTTACTTTTGAATGTTCTCTGATCGTTACTTTTGAATGTTCTCTGATCGTTACTTTTGAATGTTCTCTGATCGTTACTTTTGAATGTTCTCTGAACGTTACTTTTGAATGTTCTCTGATCGTTACTTTTGATTGTTCTCTGATCGTTACTTTTGAATGTTCTCTGAACGTTACTTTTGAATGTTCTCTGAACGTTACTTTTGAATGTTCTCTGAACGTTACTTTTGAATGTTTTCTGATCGTTACTTTTGAATGTTCTCTGAACGTTACTTTTGAATGTTCTCTGATCGTTACTTTTGAATGTTCTCTGATCGTTACTTTTGAATGTTCTCTGAACGTTACTTTTGAATGTTCTCTGATCGTTACTTTTGATTGTTCTCTGATCGTTACTTTTGAATGTTCTCTGAACGTTACTTTTGAATGTTCTCTGAACGTTACTTTTGAATGTTCTCTGAACGTTACTTTTGAATGTTTTCTGATCGTTACTTTTGAATGTTCTCTGATCGTTACTTTTGAATGTTCTCTGATCGTTACTTTTGAATGTTCTCTGAACGTTACTTTTGAATGTTCTCTGATCGTTACTTTTGATTGTTCTCTGATCGTTACTTTTGAATGTTCTCTGAACGTTACTTTTGAATGTTCTCTGAACGTTACTTTTGAATGTTCTCTGAACGTTACTTTTGAATGTTCTCTGATCGTTACTTTTGAATGTTCTCTGAACGTTACTTTTGAATGTTCTCTGATCGTTACTTTAGAATGTTCTCTGAACGTTACTTTTGAATGTTTTCTGATTGTTCCTTTTGAATGTTCTCTGAACGTTACTTTTGAATGTTCTCTGATCGTTACTTGTGAATGTTCTCTGAACGTTACTTTTGAATGTTCTCTGATCGTTACTTTAGAATGTTCTCTGATTGTTACTTTTGAATGTTCTCTGATCGTTTCTTTAGAATGTTCTCTGATCGTTACTTTTGAATGTTCTCTGATCGTTACTTTTGAATGTTCTCTGATCGTTACTTTTGAATGTTCTCTGATCGTTACTTTTGAATGTTCTCTGAACGTTACTTTTGAATGTTCTCTGATCGTTACTTTTGATTGTTCTCTGATCGTTACTTTTGAATGTTCTCTGAACGTTACTTTTGAATGTTCTCTGAACGTTACTTTTGAATGTTCTCTGAACGTTACTTTTGAATGTTTTCTGATCGTTACTTTTGAATGTTCTCTGAACGTTACTTTTGAATGTTCTCTGAACGTTACTTTTGAATGTTCTCTGAACGTTACTTTTGAATGTTCTCTGAACGTTACTTTTGAATGTTCTCTGATCGTTACTTTAGAATGTTCTCTGAACGTTACTTTTGAATGTTTTCTGATTGTTCCTTTTGAATGTTCTCTGAACGTTACTTTTGAATGTTCTCTGATCGTTACTTGTGAATGTTCTCTGAACGTTACTTTTGAATGTTCTCTGATCGTTACTTTAGAATGTTCTCTGATTGTTACTTTTGAATGTTCTCTGATCGTTTCTTTAGAATGTTCTCTGATCGTTACTTTTGAATGTTCTCTGATCGTTACTTTTGAATGTTCTCTGATCGTTACTTTTGAATGTTCTCTGATCGTTACTTTTGAATGTTCTCTGAACGTTACTTTTGAATGTTCTCTGATCGTTACTTTTGATTGTTCTCTGATCGTTACTTTTGAATGTTCTCTGAACGTTACTTTTGAATGTTCTCTGAACGTTACTTTTGAATGTTCTCTGAACGTTACTTTTGAATGTTTTCTGATCGTTACTTTTGAATGTTCTCTGATCGTTACTTTTGAATGTTCTCTGAACGTTACTTTTGAATGTTCTCTGATCGTTACTTTTGAATGTTCTTTGATCATCACTTTTGAATGTCATGTTGAACCATCGAATGTTTGAACCATCGAAATAAAGTTAACCACAGTATGCCGTATATTAAGTCAAGAATGCAGTATAGTATCCAGTGAATGTTTTTTTTTGCCATATAACATATAATATAAAATAGCTATTTGGAATTCAGTAAATGTCTTTAACCTCTTCTTGATCCAGCATTTGCTCCTTCAGTTTTTCCACCAGCTGACACTGTAAATTAATCTCATCATCCTGTCAGAGAGAGAAAAAATCAATCAGAAAGCCGATTTTTCCATGCATTGACTACAGGCTGTGTGAGTTTGTGTGTTTTTTGTTTGTGTATCTGTGTGTCTGTGGGTGTATTTTTGTTTATCGGAGTTTGTGTGTCTGTGAGTGTTTGTGAGTTTGTGTGTGTCTGTGTTATGTTTGTGTCTGTGAGTGTGTGTGTGTGTTGTGCTCACACCTTGTCGTCCAGTTGTTTGTAGAGTTTGCGTATCTCCTCCTCATATTTGGGCTTGTGTTCCTCTGGGGTTAACACACACACACTGATGCTCTGGTTGTCTTCACTGACATCAGACTCCTCAGCCATGAGATCCAGCGCTGACACACACTCCCCTGACGCACAACCATTATTTAAAAATATTTAATTTATTTAAAATTACGTTTGTTACAAAATGTACTATAATAAACTGGCAACTTTTTAAAGGCTAATATATATATTTAGTCACACCAGTATTGTAATTATATCAATATTATCAAATAAATAGTTTTACAATGATTTTATCAAACCCCATGCATTACAATGATAAATATGTCTGATGAATCTACCGCCATGTCACCAGTGTAAATCAATAACCGTCTTAAAGAGAAATCAGGTGTGTGTGTGTTCTCACCGTCACGCCCGCGGTTAAGCTCCGCCTCCAGTCTCTGGATGTTCTCCTTCAGGTTCTTGTTCTTCTCCTTCTCTTTCTCATATTTCCTCTTCCACTGTTCTGCGGTCAGCTCCAGGTTCACCGACGCCGTGTTCCTGATGGTCTTTGCGCTGAGAGAGATGGAGTGAGTATAATTTTTTTTCTACCCAACCTTTTGGATCAATTTTTTGGGGTTATTTTTTCAGTATTTAGGTAGTTTTTGTGTAACCCAGCTCCTGGGTCAGATATAACAACCCAGGGCTTGAGTTATTTTTCGCAGGCTTTCTGTGACGTCTTGAGGAGAGAGCACTGCAGCTCCGTCAAATTGGTATTTTTTGTATCTACAAACTCATTATTGTTCTGTATATATCGCTTAATTTTATCTACAGCAACATACAGGGGCATCAACCCATCGTCGATTCGAGTCAAACCGAAGTTAAACCGAAAAAGTTAATTTATGTATGAAGTAAAATAATAAAAAAAGCTAGAACTTTAGTAAAAATTAATCAACCCAATATGCTGGGTCAAATCAACCCATTATGCTGTGTTAAATAACCCAATTTGCTGGGTAAAATTAACCCAACATGTGTTCTGCCCTAATATTAACCCAAACAACCCAAATTGTGTTGTTTTTAGAGTGTGTGTTACCGTTGTCCGAACATCAGGGTGGATTTGGTCTCGGCGTCGTTGAAGGCTGAAGGTGAGCAGCAGATGAACATGGTGGTCCTGCAGTTTCCGCCCAGAGAATCCTGAAGGATCCGCGTCATCTTACTGTCCCGGTACGGCACATGAGTCTTCTGCACCGACAGAGAGAGTTTAAATGGGTTAAAGGTGAGATATGATGCCTCTTTTAGGCTCTTTACACAAGATGTAATATAAATCTGTGGTGTGTCTGTGAAATTTCAGCTTAAAAGTGCATCTGTCCATCATAACAGTGCATCTAGCGAACAAAAAAGTGCATCTATCATCATAAAAGTGCATCTGTCCATCATAAAAGTCCATCTATCATCATAAAAGTTCATCTATCATCATAAAAGTGCATCTGTCCATCATAAAAGTGCATCTATCCATCATAAAAGTGCATCTGTCCATGATATAATGCATATTTTAAGGCTATCTGTTCCTCTGAAGGTATTGGTGTAATATGCAGATGATGTGTGACTCACAGTGCCTTCGGCCAGAGCCGAGATGACGTTTCCCAGCGCCGACAGAGACTTGTTGATGTTCTTGGCTTCATCCAGGACCGATCCCTCCGCTCCCGTCTTACTCACCTGGACAAATAACGCGAGACTTCAAATGTTTGGGGTCAGTATGATAACTGTTTCCAACACTGATAATAATCATAACTGTGTCTTGATCATCAGATCCTCATATTAGAGTGATTTCTGAAGGATCATGTGACACTGAAGACTGGAGTAATGATGCTGAAAATCACAGGAATAAATTAAACTTTACTATATATTCACATAGAAAACAACTATTGTAATATTTTTTTTTAAACTTTTACTGTATTTTTGAGAAATAGAATAAAAGAGACTTATTTTGAAACTGTTGTGTATATATATATATATATATATATATATATATAAAATTCAAGAGAATTTGAATAAGGGAAGGGTATAATATACTAAAACATGACTTTTCAAAGTTGTAATTAAGTATGATTTACAAAATTTTTTTTTGCAGTTTTTCTACTTCAAAATCTCATGTTTAATTCAGTGTGTTACTTATCGTTTCTTTGTTATTAATTGTGAAATTTAATAGGAATTTTCTAAGTCTAATGGAAATTGAATATAACAACTTGTGTTAATAGTGTTAATAAAAAAAAGTGTATTGCACTTTTTTATTGCAGTGTTTTCAGATGTTTCTCCTAAAGTTCTCAGGAGGAACGAAGACTCGCTAGTTGTCCAGTAAAAGCTCAGATTAGTCAAAGTTGTAAAAAAATCAAAGATTACTGGAGTATGATTTACAAGAAAAAATCATTTCAGTTTTTCTACTTCAAAATCTCATGTTTAATTCAGTGTGTTACTTATCGTTTCCTTGTTATTAATTGTGAAATTTAATAGGAATTTTCTTAGTCTAATGGAAATTGATTATGACAACTTGTGTTAATAATGTTAAACAAGTGCAAGTATAAACTGTGTATTGCACTTTTTTATTGCAGTGTTTTCAGATGTTTTTCCTATTAGGCCAAACGTTGAGATCTTCTCTGAAACTTAACGCCATCTTTTTCTCCATTTGACCTCACTCTAGGAGGACGGTTTGAGACATTAATGAGATATATTTCCTGTCATGAGGCTGAAGGACATCATGTTTCCATCACCTTCTCGCTGCCGGCCAGGTCCACCAGGTAGAGTTTCCCACAGAGCTTCTGCTCCGTCTCCACGTGCTCCTGCTTGATGCTGATGAGGAAGATGCTGTGACTCCTGGAACTGTGTTCATTCATATCTGACACACAACATCACACCAGTCACGCACAGCACGTCTTCAATGCTTACACCTGGACACTTCATGTGTTTTCCGTGATGGGATAGCTAGCGATCGAGAAGAGACCAGGTTTCCAAACACATTCGACGGATTTCAATCCGATAGCTCACACACTTCAGGAGGAGATCTGAGACGATTTCCAGACGAAACTGACATGTGTAAATACTAGGGCTGGGTATTGAGACAAATTTCACAATTCGATTCGATTTCGATTACGATTCAATTCGATTCAATATCGATTATTTTGGATATCAGTTACAACAAATGGCAATTTTTCTCAAGGGAATCAAATCTCTTAACTAATGCTGTAAACTATGGTCTATGTCTAGTTGTAGCCAATAGGCTTCATTAGCCTAATATGAAGGTAATAATTAACTGTTTTGTAGCTATACAAACACTTAAATTACACTTTTTTTTATTTTTATAAGAAGAAGATTATATGAAATATAAACATTTAAATGGTGGCTGTCATAAAAACTTGCCAGATTTATTCAAATATGCATTAAATATTGAAGAACACTAACGAGTGTGGACTAATGAGTTTATGTGGAGTTTTCTGAGGTAAATATGACGATACATGCATTGATTACAAGCTGTTTAACTGACGTCTTTCCACGGTTGAAACGCTGATTGAGCGAATCAATGTGACATGATACGGATTTGGATAAGTTGTACTCTATCTTTAACACACTTTCAGATGCTCATTCATGTTTATTTTGCGCTGTGACTGGTATTATTAAGCCGGAAGAGAGATCAGCGCTGCTGCTTCTCTTGAGCCACAGCGCCAGAGCGATCTCACGCCACAGCGCCAAAACGGCAAAACGCAATTTATGTTTTTGAATTTCTAAAGAAAATGGACGTAATTTGAAAATTGAGACTTTGTTTCATATCAATAGTAACAAAGGACAAAGATTATTGCGATTTGTTGGATGCGCGCAGCCGCGATACAATGCTCCGTTCATTCAAATGAAACAGGATGACTAATCGATTCTTGAGATTTAAGAATCGATATCGGTTTGTAAAAATGAGAATCGATTAATATCGAGAAATCGAAATTTATTACCCAACCCTAGTAAATACATCTGGTCGTTGAAACAACATACGTTAATTTTACTCCAAAAAATGCTGAAAAATGAGAGAGTTTAAGTAAGTGAAAGTAAGTCGCAGACACTAACACACAATTATTCATGATTAAAAGTAAAGAAACGCAAAGATTTTACCAGGCTTGTTGCCGCTCTCTCTTATTGCGGTCTTTGATTTTAACTGTTGCTTTCGGTGATGAGATCTCTGTTAAATCTGCATAGAGCGCGGAAACTGAAGATCGGATTTGTATCCGTTTTACGAAAACACATTCATGTGACCAGGTGTAAATGGGATCCCAGATAGCAGACTGACATTGAATCAACGTGGAAATATGACATCGAAACAACGTTGATCTGACATTGTTTTGCTCATCGAATTAACGTTGAACCAACGTCAGATGCGTCATTCTTTCAAAACTAACGGAAAATCAACTTGAAATCAACGCGTTGTTTCAACGTTATGAAAGCAAACCAATTTTCGATTTCATTTAGCTTTGAAGAATGCCGCGTCTGACGTTGGTTCAACGTTAATTCGATGAGCAAATCAACGTTGTTTCAATGTCATGAGAGACGTCGTTTCCACGTTGATTCAATGTCAGTTTGCTATCTGGGATCGTTTTGATAAATAAAAGATCTGAGAAAACACATGAAGTGGCCAGGTGTAAACAGCCCCAGTACAAGTGAAACTAACAAAAATTAGAATATTGTGCATTTATTTCTGTAATTCAACTTAAAAGGTGAAACTAATATATTATATAGACTCATTACATGCAAAGTGAGATATTTCAAGCCTTTATTTGTTATAATTTTGATGATTATGGATTACAGATATAAAAAAACCCCAAATTCAAAATTAGAATATTGTGAAAAGGTTTTCATATCTGTAATCCATAATCATCAAAATTACAACTGAGATACTGACTTGTGACAGCGACGTGACGGTTGGCTTTTCCCTCGTCAATAACATCCATCACTTCATCAGGGCTGGAAACAAAACGTTCAGTACAACCCTGTACACACACACACACACACACAGTTATTGGCACGTCTTAATCGAACAATACTAGATTTTATGATATATGATACATGGTATGAATTGATTTGACATGATGATACAATACATGATAAAATATTATGATACAATACACTACTTTATATTTTACGTGATATGATGCGATATGATAAAAATATATGAATATACTATAAAATATAAATGATTATGATTATATCATATCAATGTGAAATATCATATGAAGGGAAATATCTATCCTACTCTACACTGTAAAAAAACATTATTAAAACATTATTAGAGCATGACGATAAAATACTATTTATTATATTTAATTCAATGCGTTACTTGCCGTTTCTTGTAGTTGTCTGTGAAATTTAACTGTAGTTTCTGAGTGAAAATAGTCTCTACATCAATTTTATTTTGTGTATTGATTCTATGTTTGCAGTTTTGAGAGTTTTCTTGTGTAATGATCTCATTAATTGAGAAGATGAAGGAGGGTTTGATTGCTCTCACCTTCACATAGGGAACTCGGTTCTTGTCTTCATGCACAGACAGGTTTGTCTTACTCACTATGAGAGAGAGAGAGAGGAGGATGAGGGAGGACGAACAAACGGGCGAGTAAATGATGACAGAATGTGTTCATTTGTAGCTGAATTATTCCTTTAATGAACACATGATGCACTTCATCCACAGAACGGCCTGGAGTTTATGCTGACCGTAACAAGCCTTCGAGACACGAGACTCTACTCGGACT
This sequence comes from Pimephales promelas, assembly GCF_988280905.1. Taxonomy (NCBI): domain Eukaryota; kingdom Metazoa; phylum Chordata; class Actinopteri; order Cypriniformes; family Leuciscidae; genus Pimephales; species Pimephales promelas. The sequence continues at coordinate 38,636,338 of NC_142776.1, forward strand.
AACACACACACACACACACACACACGAGCAGTGGCGCAAAAAGTGGGTATGCGCTATATGCGGCGCATAGGGGCGCAGCACAATGGGGGGCGCCAAAGCGATGGTAAAAAAAAAAAAAATTATATATAGGCTATATTGTATTTCTATATGTAGCTGCCGTTGTCCGTTTCTAAATCATTTCTGCATTCCTTCAATGTTATATAAAATTTTAGAGGACTAACAGCCAGGCTAGAGTAGGCGCCCTCATGGAGAAGGGGGGCGGGTAATATCGCGAGCGGGCGGGGGCGCCGAGAGCTCTGAGCGAGCAGGTACGAGTAGTTAGTTGTCGTCGAAAAAGATGGATAAAACAAAATGCTGTGGGGCTAAAAATAGAAAAAGAAAGAGAGAAAAGGAGATGGCATGTCAATTGATGCAACAGCAGCTAAATAACTGCATGCATTGCTGAAAGCCAACAGGTAGGATTTAAAATGTGACATCCAGGCATAGGCTATCTATATCTCGGTGGCCATCAGGACTACCGGGAGATTCCCGCTGGGCCGACGTGCTTTTCCTTTTTTAATTTATTTGTCTTAACGGCCCACAAAACTCATACATCGGCGGCCCATTTGTTTGTTTGTTGTTTGTTTTTGTTTTGTTTTTTGCTTAATTGGCGGCGCTGTGCTGGTGTAATGCATTGGTCAAAAAAGTCAGCTTTAGTTTTTTTTTCTGACACACTGGCCCATGAAATATGTCATTATGCGCAAGTATCTTTCAAGTATAGAAATTAGTGCAAAACTAATTATGAAAGTTTCCTTTATTTTTCTGTGCATTTGTTTTACAATAGCCTTAATGGCAATTACTATCATGGGATTCATATTATAACTATTATTATGTAGTAGTGTAATGTAGACAGACACTAACTAAAAGAGGTTCAAATTTTTCTCTGTTTAATTTGCACCCTGAAAATGGGTTGGAGCTTTTAATTTTGAACTCTCAAAGTGCACCAGACTGCTGAATTTAACATTACAGAACACAAAATTTTCTTACGGGGGAGCATGCCCCCGAACCCCCCTAGAGAAACAGAGGTCCACCTACAGTTTTACCTAAAATCCTGTGAGAAACACTGCTATTGCTGTTACAATGGAGCTTAGTTTTCTTAGGGGGGGGGGTTCATCAAGGTGGAGTAGCTATAGTTTAATTGTGTTAATAAACGACAATTTTGCACTTATTTTTTTCTGTTAGCTCTCATTTCTTCCTACTCAGTTATTACATAGCACACTTACATTACATTTATTTAATTTTTTTTTTTTTTTTGGGGGCGCTAAAATTGTTGCTGCATACCCCTTTGAAACTGGGTAGTTGCGCCCCTGCACACGAGAGAGAAACGTCATTCAAGTCGAGGCAGATTTAAAACCACATATGTGAACGTCAGTTTCCTTTTAATCAAATATACATAAAGCGAGACTGACGTCATCTCACTTCGTTTTTCATCTTTTCAGCGCCCGTCCATCTCTATCTGTTTCATTACTCATATCTCTCTCGCTCTCTCTCTCACTCACTCATACACACACACACACACTCTCTCTCTCTCTCTCTCACACATTCACTCTCACACTCTCTCTCGCTCTCTCTTTCTCTCGCTCACTCGTTCTCACATACACACACTCTCTCTCTCTTTCTCTCTCTCACACACTCAATTCAATTCAATTCAATTCAATTCAGAAAGCTTTATTGGCATGACAAAAAATACATTTTGTATTGCCAAAGCATCAAAACAACATAGAAAATGATTTGGAACATTTAGTACAAAAAATATTAAAACTGATATCATAAAACAATAATAATAAAACGAACAGATTAATAAATAAAATAAAATGGATTTAGAAGTCATTTATATATATATATATATATATATATATATATATAAAAAATAAAAATAAAAAAAACTCTCTCACACTCTCTCTCACACATACACACTCACTCTCTCTCTCACATACAGACTCACTCTCTCTCTCTCTCTCTCTCTCACACACGCATACACACTCTCACACTCTCTCTCTCCCACACACACACACACACTCTCTCTCACACACACACATACACACTCTCACACTCTCTCTCTCTCTCTCACACATACACACTAACACTCTCTCACTTGCTCTCTCTCTCTCTCTCTCTCTCTCTCTGTCCGCAGGTATTTTCCCAGAATGCTCAGTGACTCAGCGTGTCAGACACAGATGAGCAGTTGTTGTTCGTCAGCCTGATGATGTCCTCATTCAGCAGATGTGAACACAGACGCTCTTATCTGAGGCTCAAACGCACACATCTGTGTGTCGCTGGTGTTCGACTGTTCAGGATTGATCGTTTTACGGGTTTTCAGCTAAATATACTAGCGTCCGTGAGATTTCGTAATGTGTTTGAAAGAGTCTCCTCTGCTCACCAAGGCTGCTTGATCAAAAACATAGTAAAAATTGTGAAATATTATTAGAATTTAAATTAGTTGTTCTCTATGTGAATATACAGTCAAGTGTAATTTATTCCTGTGATTTTCAGCACCATTACTCCAGTCTTCAGT